>NC_079190.1:285281503-285581503 GCF_029499605.1 Hyla sarda | reverse complement strand
CCATACACTGTACACTCAGAATACATTACTGCCACATACTTTAGCCCCTGAATATAACCCTGTCACCCCAGAAATTTGATACAATACACACCACACTGCTGACATTTAAAACACACTGTGCCACCAGAAATCCCTTATAAAATACTGTGCCCCCAATTTAATTAATTAATATAATGTGACTCCATATATAAATTATATAATGTGCCCCCATAAATGCAGTAGTTAACACACTGTGCCCCCACTGTATATAGTATACTCACCTTTACAGTATCCGCTCCCATGTTGTTCTCACTAGGCGCTAATCTGACCCCAGCTTTTTTGTTGCTTTTGTAAACATAAATGTCTCCTTCATAGGGAATAAATTTTTTTTAAATATCAAATATAATTATAATGTGCAATATTTATATGACAATACATAGAAAGCGATAAAAATACCAAGTGATGGCCACTAAAATAATAATAATGCAAGGTTTTCTTTATTCCTCCTCAGAACACTTGGTAGTCATCCTCAGTTTGAATTTTTGACAGTAAGATTTGTAAGCCGGTCTCCCAGTTGGGAGCGTGCAGTTGTACCGAACAGCTGTAAGTTTGTGATGTCATGAAAACAATTACCAACATGTGCTGGGGATTACGCTTCCCTTCACATGGCGGAAGGGAAGCATCATTCCCGAAATATGTTAGTGATCAAAACCATAGAGCTGCTCAGTGTAAGTGTGTATCCGCAACTAGGATGTCAACTTCAATGAGATATCACTCACTAGGACTACTAGTATTTCATCCCAAAATCTGTAAATATTGTAGGTGCACATAGCTATAGTAGCCATTTTATATCTTGTAAATGATGCTGTTATCAGTACAGGGGATTTCAATGTTGAAGGCTGTAGAAAAAAAACTCATGTATGCCTTTCACAGACTGCTGTTTCCATGTGTGACGTCATAAATAATTAAACAATATTATTTATTGTTTTTTTTTGTGTTGTTTGTTACAATAAAAAAAATTACAAAAACACTACATAGTAAACATACAAACATACTGGCTTTGAGGTTCTCTGCACATCCCAGTCAGCAGTTATAGGAGAAGCACCAGCATATACATAAGATATGAGACACTGGGCATATTTACTAATCTTGTACAATAAGGTATAAACTTATACTAGGCAGTCTACATATGATCTCAATTTTTCAGGTTGTATGATAAATCTTTAGACTTGTGTGGCTTATAACACCAACTTTTGGGTGGCTTAGTTTTATCACATTTTGTTTCCATTGAATTCAGGCCTTTCTTGTGAAGCCACACCCCATCCCCACCAAACTGCACACTGTTGCTGGAAAAAGTGTATAAGCATATAATAAATGTGTCTAAGACAAGATGTGCCAAAATATGCAAACGTTTACCAAATGTTAAGGTTTCTATACACTGTAAGTTGTCCAAATCTATTAAGCAACCAACTTCGGTGGAACTGATGATGTTGGGGGGAGACAAATAGGGCATGTTGGATTTCAACTCCAGCTGTTGCAAAACTACCTCTCCAAGCATGCCCAGACAGCTGAGGATGCTGGTAGTTGTAGTTTTGTTACAGCTAGACACCCTGGTTAGGAAACACTGGTCTAGGTGCATAGACATTAGCTGATCCTGCCCCACTATGGTGCTCCTAGAGTTGTTGGAATGCAGCCTTAATAGGGTCATTTAAAGGGGTTGCCTTGTAAAATAGATTCTTTCCTGTGCTCGCTCGTTGCTCCAGTATTAAGGCTCTCTGTCATGGGTGGTGACTCTGCTTTCCCCAAAGCTGTAGAGTGTGGTGTCTACAGCTGGGGGAACTGAGGGTGTAGCTGGCCAAGCACTGGCTAAGGCAGGACCTTGTAGCAGAAGGTCAAGGCAGGCAGCAAAGGTTCGTAGTAAAAAAAGTAACAGGAAGGTCTGGATACACGGGAATGGCAAAACAGGCAATGGGAAGAAGGCTTTCTCTCTGAAAATTCGGCAGGGGGGTGTGGGAGGTGCAACAACTTATAATGTGCTGTCAGGTGCATTTACTAATTATGGGTGTACTGGCCCTTTAAATTTCAAAGCTCTGGCGTGTGCGTGCCCTAAGGGAAGGGGATGTGCGCACCGGAGCTGAGAGAGAGGAAGCTGCAGGAGCGGGACTAGGTGAGTGATGGGCCGGGGTTCGCATGCGGGCGCATCCCGTGATGTGAATCCCGGTCCCGCCGGCAGTCGGGGACACCGGGCTCCCGGCCAGGGCGCAGTGTGTAACAAGGTATTTGCGATAATTCATCTGGTTGAGCTTAAAAGTTTTTTTTTTTTAAATGGGGGATATTTCAATGGGCACTGTCATATCCCCCAAAAAATTATATGCTGTTACTGATAAAAATTAAGCACCTTTTGTAATATTGTTGTTTACATTTTTTTTTATATTTAATATAGAAAATGGCTCCTGAAAATCCCACCACTAGAGGTCCCCATAACTATAGGGGCACTAACAAGTCCTCCAGCAGCATCAGGCTTGTCCATGAGTCATGGACAAGAGATGACTCATGGACAAGGCTCCATGAGCAGGTGCACAAATCGCCTCCCCCCACCCCAAGGGAGAGACACGCCCCCTTCCCCAGAGAGGATTTCTACCACACTATGAGCTAATGAAAAGAGGGATTTTTATAATAAATATAGATGATGGAGGCATAAAAAATAGATGTACTTGGTCAGGATTAGGTGGGATCTGACAGGTATGCTTTCAGTTCTAGAGCATTTTCAGATTAGATGGGGTTATTGGCGATTTTAGCATCCTATTCCCATGCAGATATCATATTTTATAAAGTGTAAATCAGTGTATTTAGGCAGTGCATTGTTTCTTTAATTTCCTGAATTTATAATGCCTAAATGAAGGACAAACAAGCAGTACTTGGGGATCCTCAAATTAATGAGAGTAAAATCCCTACATGATTATAGTCAGTGCTTTGATCTTAATGGTTTGATTCAGTTGGGCACTTTATTCAACCTTGACTACCACAAGTATCAGATTTACATCTCAGGAGCTTCAAGGCAAAAAATGTCCAGTACTGTACGATCTTGTTAAGAAAATATTGCTAGAATCCATGTCTAGAATGCAGAGACATGTACAGTAATAATATTAACCAAAAACATTATTAAAACTCTCAGAACTACTTTGCATGCATAAAACTTATTGAGTTGGTTGGAACGTACATAAGACAAGGCATAATGAAAATCCCGTAGATAGCCAAGTAATGCATCATAAAGTGAGCAGTGATGCCTAAATGAGTATTTACTTATTAAAGGGGTACTCTGCCCCTGGATATCTTATCCCCTATCCGACATTATGAACATTTTTGTTCAGAACACTGGGTTCGGGTGGCCGTGGTCATGACGTCACACCACGCCCCTCCATTCATGTCTATGGGAAGGTGCGTGACGACTGTCATCACCCAGTGGCCGGACACCCTCAATCAGACATCTTACCCCCTATTCTTTAAGCATAAAAAGACATTAAAGTGTAAAGACGTTCATGTTTATTTAAATACACTTTTATGTTCAAGCGTACAGGCTATGCATGCATACTTACTATACCACATAGAGTTTCTGTCTCTGTTTTTACTTCTTATAATATTTAAGAATCTTTTCTATTTTGTTAACTGGCTGCATGTCTTCCCCACATGTTGCATGTTAGAGGAATAGTCTTGACTATTGTCCATGCAAATTTACAGCCTGTGGAAAGATTAAGGTACACTTTGGAAGAGACCTTTCTATTGACTCATAAGGAATGTTAAAGGGGTACTCCACTGGAAAACATTTTCTTTTATGAACTGGTTCCAGAAACTTAAACAGATTTGTAAATAACTTCTATTAAAAAATCTCAATCCTTCCAGTTCCAGCTGCTGAAAGCTCCACAGGAAGTTCTTTTCTTTTTGAATTTCCTTTCTGTCTGACCACAGTGCACTCTGCTGACACCTCTGTCCATGTCAGGAACTGTCCAGAGCAGGAGAGGTTTGCTATGGGGATTTGCTCCTGCTCTGGACAGTTCCTGACATGGACAGAGGTGTCAGCAGAGAGCACTGTGGTCAGGCAGACAGGAAATTTAAAAAGAAAAGAACTTCCTGTGGCGCATACAGTGGCTGATAACTACTGGAAGGATTAAGATTTTTAAATAGAAGTAATTTACAAATCTGTTTAACTGTGGCATCGGTTGATTTAAAAAAAATGTTTTCTAGTGGAATACCCCTTTAAGGACTGATTTGTAGACTGCAGCCTGTATATAGGGGGATATTTATCTTTTGCCTGTTGACAGTTTCTTTTTACCCTTTTTTTTTTTCACTTCGGTTTTTGTGGACATGCACCAAATTTATCATTTGGTGCACATTGTTAGTAACTTTGGCGCAAATGTTGAAATCAGCTGTTCACAGCGCCTTTTACACAGAACTTACCCCCACAGAGGACACGTATTTTACCCTGTAGAGCAGCCATTTCGGAGTCCCTCCTGCAGTATATCAGCAAGCGACAGGAGTTATTTTCTTTTGTGGGGTTTATAGCCACCATGTGAAATGGATTTTATTTTCAACTTGGGTATTTTTTAAAATATTTTTCTTTACTTTAGTGCAGTGGTCTTCAACCTGCAGACCTCCAGATGTTGCAAAACTACAATTCCCAGCATGCCCGGACAGCCGTTGGCTGTCCGGGCATGCTGGGAGTTGTAGTTTTGCAACATCTGGAGGTCGGCAGGTTGGAGACCACTGCTTTAGTGCTTACCTTTCCTGAACCTGTGTGGCCATGTTTAATGCTGGCTCAACAAAGGGTGAAGGTCCCTCAGAGACAACTATGTCGCAGGATAGTATTGCGCAGCCCCGGAGGCATCGCTGCTTTCACAAAAAAATATTTTAATGTATTTTGACGCCTTTACATTTTCTGACATTGCTAAATTTCAATGTGCAAAATTTCTTGGCGGGGATTTGCGCCCAAAAAACTGGATTTGCACCAATTAGTCAGTAATTATGAATTACTGACTAAAGTTAAAATCACCGTGTGATTTTAAGGAAGTTGTAAAAATGACAGTGGAGAAGATGCGCCAAACTTTGGTGCAAAAAGACACGGCGCCAAAGCATTGCGCCAAAGTTACATGAAAAAAAACCACATAAATCCTTTGAGAAATACCCCCCCATAGTGTATGTATAGTGCTGTAAATGATTATTTTCATGCTTGCAGTGCTTTGCAGTAATGGAATGGATTAAAGTTAGGTTTCATTTTTAATGGGAAATATAATCCTTAGACTAAAACACATAAAACTGAAATAGTTTTCTTTTATTGAATTAAAATTGATAGTAAATAATGTATTTCATAATGAGATAAATGGAACAGGTTAATGCGCTCCTCTATCACTAACTAGCTTTTCATTAATGTCATTAGTATATGGTTTATTCATTACTTATACATCCCTTTTTAGAAGCAATATAAGGTGATACACAGTATCAGTATATATCACAGAAGCACTCTATCTCTCTCTCTCTCTCTCTCTCTCTCTCTCTCTCTCTCTCTCTCTCTCTCTCTCTGTCCCCACAAACACCCAGTCACGTTTCTATGGTTACACTCCTGTCGCCGGCCGTCATGGCAACCGTCTGGGGCTCCCGTAACCACGGCGACGTGTGTGCTCCCCCCCCTCCCATCTCCACACACACTCTTAGAGGGAATTCCCTGCCTTTCCACTTCATTTAAAGGGACAGTAGATATATTCCCGGCAAAAAGTATAGGATTGTTCTGCCGCGCTTTTATTATTGTAAACCAAGGAAATTCTCCGAGTGTGTTCCTTCACATATTGACTATATCCATCTATCTCATATATATCTACCTACCTCCCCTATATCCATCTATCTCATATCTATCTACCTACCTCTCCTATATCCATCTATCTCATATATATCTACCTACCTCCCCTATATCCATCTATCTCATATCTATCTACCTACCTCTCCTATATCCATCTATCTCATATCTATCTATCTATCTATCTACCATCTATTTACTTATATTCTATCTATCGTCTATTTATTTATATTCTACCTATCCATATATCTATCTATGTCATATCTATCATCTATCTATCCCATATCTATCTATCTATCTATCTATCTCATATCTATCTATCTATCTATCTATCTATCTCATATCTATCTCATATCTATCTATCTATCTATCTATCTCATATCTATCTATCTATCTCATATCTATCTATCTATCTCATATCTATCTATCTCATATCTATCTATCTATCTATCTATCTCTATCTATTTATACATCTAGTAGATGCATTTGAACATATAAGAGTCCACAGGTTCAGCCATGTTCCATGGATTTCCTAGGGATTTATTTTATTTTGACATAAAACCTTCAGCATTCAGTCATTCTATGGGAGCTTGTTCGGTCTGTTGGTTCATGGTAAAGCCATTGTTGATCCTAGACAATTGCAGTTTACAATAATTGCACTTACAGTTGACCAGGACCGCTTTAGCAGGGCAGAAATCCGACAAACTGATTTGTTGGAAGGGTGCCATTCTATGACAGTGCCAAGCTGAAAGTCACTGAGCTCTTCAGTACGACGCATTGCACTGATAATATTTGCCTCTGGAGACTGAGCGGCTGCATGCTTCATTTTATGCCCCCATTAGTAATGGGTACAGCTGGAACGGCCAGATCACTAATACTTTTGCCCATTAACATGTACATGGTAGGTTTATACATATACTAGCTATATACAGGACCAGAATTTTCTGTTGGTAAAACATTCAGAATATTAAAAAATCTTAAACCTGCATATAAGATGTTGTAATAAATCATAATGTATTAAATGGGCATAAGAAACAGTTAAACCCTAGGTTTGTGCTCATATTGTATATTGTATATAGCCTCAATTGGGACGAGGACCAATTTGAGTGAAAAAGTATACAGCACTGTGGCATCTGTATTCACTATATAAATTGTTATAATTTTTTCTATTATTATCATTATTATTCATAATTATTATTATTATTATTGTCTCATTAAATCCTTAAATGAACTAAACCTTAAAAGTGGTAGGTTAAAGATGATGGGGAAGATTTATCAAAACCTGTCCAGAGGAAAAGTTGCTCAGTTGCCCATAGCAACCAATCATATTGCTTCTTTCATTTTTAACAAGCCCTCTGCAAAATAAAAGAAGCGATCTGATTGGTTGCCATGGGCAACTCAGCAACTTTTCCTATGGACAGGTTTTGATAAATTTCCCCTGATATTCCTAGTGCTGAATATTATTGACATGGATAGACCACCTGAAATGTAGCACTGGTTGTCTATCTTTATAATAGGTGTGTTTGGTGGGGGTCTGACTACAGTGTCCCCCCCACGATTAGTAGAAGGAAGTGGCTGTAGTGGCTGCAGCTGGTGTCTCTGTGACTGTGTCTAGAATTGCAGCTTAACCCCACTCTAGTGAATGAGGCTGAGCTGCACCGACACCGCTGTACCTTCATAAACTGAGCTGTCAGCTGCTCCAAATAGTGGGGGTCCCAAGAGTCAGACCTCCTTAGATCACAATTTTCTGGTCTATTCAAAGTCATGTTACCTCCCAGGAGCACCTCTATTAATGTACAATGTAATATATGTAGAGCCAAAAATAATGTGCGTATGGGCAGTGTTCATTCTCAATAAAGGAGTAGGACATGGTATGAGTTTTTATTATAGAGGACCCAAAAATGCAATATGCTTCAAGGTTTGAGCCTTCATTTTTTATCTATATATATATATTTTTTTATACTAAACAAGGACATTATGAGTATCATGAAAACATATACAGATTAGTCATAATATTACAACCCCCTGCCTAACATTGTGTAGGTCCCCTATGAACGTTATGCCTCTTGTGCCACCAGATCAGCTCTACCCCACGGCATGGACTTCACAAGCTCTCTGAAATTCTCTTGTATATGGCACCAACATGTTAGCAGCAAATCCTTTAAAGGGATTGTTCACTAAAAAAAATTAACCTAACCAATATGTCCAGGGCTGCACAATAAATAATAAAAAAATAAAAGCTTCTACTTGCCTCCCTTGCTCCCTTGTAGCTTCTGGAATTGGTACCTAATCTCAGCCACAGCACCACCTAACGGAGCTGCAGATGCCATATTAAATCACTACTCAGCCGATCACTGGCCATAGCAATGTTCTGACACAGTCAGTTATTGGCTGAGCAGCAAAATGACACAGAGTCTGCAGCTCTCTGCCGCTGAGACTGGATGCTGATACTGGAGGCTAGGAGGGAGGAAGGAAGGTGAGTAGAAGCTTTTTTGCTTTAGGATACAGCCTGGGCACATTGGTTAAATAAAATGTTGTTAGTGGACAACCCCTTTCAGTATGTGTTCACAAGTTCAGGTTTTTAATTGCAATTATTGAATAAAAAGTCAGGAATGGAATTGAAAAGAGAAGGTTGAGTCTTTCCTTTATAAGTGTCCTCCATTTATCTATTCATGGCTTTGAATTTGAATAATTGGAGTGAAACACCTAAACGTGAACACAGCCCAAAGAATTATACACTTTTTGGTCACTTCAATTGCATATTAACTCAAATAGCTAATCTCCCAATCAAATGGCATGCATTTGGGCATGTATATGTAGTCAAGACAACTTGCTGAAGTTCAAACCAAGCTCCAAAATGGCAAAGAAAAGGGAATAAAGCAATTTTGAACATGGAATGGTTATTTGTGCCAGGCAAGCTGGTCTGAGTATTTCAGATACTGCTGATCTACTAGGATTTTCACACACAACCATCCCTAGGGTTTACAAGGAATTATCTGCTAAAAAGACATGGACAGATGTGTCAGCAGAGAGCACTGTGGTTAGGCTGTAAAGAACTACACAACTTCCTCTGGAGCATAGGAAAATGGGCAGACTGGTTTGAGACAGAAAGACAGTAGCTCAAATAACCACTTATTACCAAGAAGGTAAGCAGAATACCATCTCTAAATGCACATGTCCAGCTTTGAAGCAGAAGACCACACCAGATGCCCCTCCTGTCAGCTAAGAACAGCAAACTGAGGCCACAAGGCTCAACAAAATTGGACAATGGACGACTGGAAGAACGTTGCCTTGTCCAATCCCCGTTACATCTGCAACAATCCAATGGCAGGGTCAGAATTTGACGTAAACAGTATGAAAAAATAGGCCCATCCTGTCTTGTATCAATGGATCTGGCTGATGGTGGAGGTTTAATGGTGTTGAGGACATTTTCTTGGCACACTTTGGGCTCCTTAGTACCAACTGAGCAACATTTGAACACTACAACCTACCTGAGTATTCTTGCTGAACATGTCCATCCATTTATGACCACAGTGCTCCCATCTTCCGACAGATACTTCCAGCAGAATAATGCACCATGTGACAAACCTCCCATGATCTCAAACTAGTTTCTTGAACCTGACAACTGTACTGTTCACTGTCCCCCAATGACCTCCACAGTCACCAGATCTCTATCCAGTAGAGCACCCTTATCGTAGAATGGGAGATTCTCATCATTGATATGCAGCAGACAAATATGTAGCAACTGTGTGCTGCCATCATGTCTATATAGAACAATATCTGTAAGGAATGGTTCCAGCACTTTGTAGAAAGTATGCCATGAAGAATGAACCTAATAAAGTGGTCAGTAAGTGTATCTACTTATTAAACAATCTGTCTAGTTTAGAATAGCCTTTGGGGCTTTCTCCCTCTTTTGAATCCTTTATAGAGTATCTAGGAGAACCTGTCATGTCCATGTGTTAAGCAGACAACTCAGTTATCACAGTTGTCATCATGCAATGCCTATTTCCCACTGTGGTGGCGCTGCATATTAATGTAACACATCTGCATGATACCCCAATCATGTAAGAGTCCAAGCCATGAGACAACCTGGGATGAACTTATTTTCTGGTGAGGCGGCAAAAAAAAAAAATCATTGTAAAAAGTAGCTTTTTTAACCTGTTCAGGACGCAGGGCGCATGCATATGCCCTGCATCCCGGGTCCTTAAGGACGTAGGGTGTATGGATACGCCCATGGGAATTCCGGTCCCCGATGCTAGCCGGTTGGGGACCGGACCAGGATGCCTGCTGAAATCATTCAGCAGGCATCCCGGCACATCGCCGAGGGGGGTCCTGAGACCCCCCCCCCCCCCCCCCCCATGTCGGCGATCGGAGAAAATCGCATGTCAATTCAGACATGCGATTTTCTACCATTCCGGACTGATCGGGTCTCTGGTGACCAGATCGCCCGGAAAATAGGGATGATCGGAGCTGTCAGTGACAGCCCCGATCATCCTGAGGAATAGGAGCGAGGTTGCAGTGCTGCAGCCTCCTACTATCCCCTGCCATTAGTCAGCACTGAGTGCTGACCAATGACAGTTGAAGACGGGGTTGCCATGGAAATCCGGCGCAGGTAGGGAGGCGACGGCGTGGAGCATGAAGGAAGGTGGCAGTAAAGCGATCTTTACTGCTGCCTTCTTAGTGGAAGCAAAACTGCAACTCCCAGCATGCCCAGGGTCACAGTTTGGAGACCACTATTACAGTGGTGCCCAAACGGTAGCCCTCCAGATGTTGCAAAACTACAACTCTCAGCATGCCTAGACTGCCCAGGCATGCTGGAAGTTGTAGTTCTGTAACATCTGTCCCTTCAGATTTTGCTATTTTCATGAAAATTTGGAAAATTGCTGCTATACTTTGAAGCCCTCTAATTTTTTCAAAAAGTAAAAATATGTCCATTTTATGATGCCAACATAAAGTAGACATATTGTATTTTATAATCAATATAACATTTATTTGCAATATCAATTTTCCTTACAAGCAGAGAGTTTCAAAGTTAGAAAAATGCAACATTTTCAAAATTTTCATGAAATTTGGGGATTTTTAACCAAGACAGGATGCAAGTAACGACGAAAATTTACCACTAAAATAAAGTAGACTATGTCACGAAAAAACAATCTCAGAACCAGAATAAAAGGTAAAAGCATCCCAGAGTTATTAATGCTTAAAGTGACAGTGGTCAGATTTGCAAAAAATGGCTCCGTCCTTAAGGTTAAAATGAGCTGCGTCCTTAAGGGGTTAAAGGTCAGAATTGTTGGAATAGAATCAAACACAGAATCAAACACAAAAACATGGGGGCTCAACCTCTATATCAGAGAGTACATACAGTATCAGGGTGCAGAGCAGTCTATCCCAATAACCACACACAAAAAAAGAAAGAAAAAGCAGAGTGCACACCTATCGGGAACAATATCAAATAATTATCTTTATTAGCAAATAACATACAAAAATACATGGATGCAAAAAGTCAGAGTTTAGGATGCCACTGTGCACCCAGAATTAATTATGCCACTGTCCCCGAGAATTAATCATGCCATCATGGCCCCAGAATTATTGATGCCACTGTGCCCCCAGAATTAATAATGACACTGTTCCCCTAGAATTATGCCACTGTCCCCCAGAGTTAATGATGCCACTGTGCCCCCAGAATTAATGATGCCGCTGTGCCCCCAGAATTAATTATGCCACTATACCCCCAGAATTAATGATGTTGCTGTGCCCCTAGAATTAATTATGCCACTGTCACCCAGAATTAATGATGCCACTATGCCCCAGAATTAATTATGCCACTGTCCCCCAGAATTAATTATGCCACTATGCCACCAGAATTAATAATGCCACTGCGCCCCCAGAATTAATGATGCCACTGTGCCCCCAGAATTAATTATGCCACTATACCCCCAGAATTAATGATGCTGCTGTGCCCCCAGAATTAATTATGCCACTGTCCCCCAGAATTAATTATGCCACTTTCCCACAGAATTATCGATGCCACTATGACCCCAGAATTAATGATGCCGCTGTGCCCCTAGAATTAATTATGCCGCTATGCCCCCAGAATTATGCCACTGTGCCCCCAGAATTAATTATGCCACTGTGCCCCCAGAATTAATTATGCCACTGTGTCGCACTAAATTAATGATGACACTATACCCCCAGAATTAAGGATGTCCCTGTGCCCCCGCCACTTTGACTCTCCAGCTGTTGCAAACTACAACTCCCATCATGCACAGACAAAAGGTCATGATAGGAGTTGTAGTTCTAAAACAACTGGAGAGTCACACGTGGGGGAACACACATTTTTACCTGAACTGTGTCTCCCCGTCCCAGGTCCCGCGCTGCTCTGGCCTCTTCTAGTCAGGCCTGGGCAGAGCAGATGATGCAGGCAGCGCTAATCGAGCCGCCTGCATCACAGGAGAAGTGCAGAGCGGGCAGGGAACACAGTGTTCCCTTGCTCCAGGCCACGGCTATTCATTTGTATCAGTGTCTTATAAACACCTATACAAATGAATGAGGGGAGATCCGGCGGGTGATCTGCATAACTGGAGGCCGCAGTCCGGATCTGGACTGCGGTCTGCCAATTGAATACCCCTGGTATAGAGTATAGAGCAGCATTACTTTGTCATGATGCTACTGTGCAACTTGATTCTGTACATTAGTGTTCTTTCTGACACGTATAGGCTAGGACTTCACTGAGATTTTTGCCCTGCGATTTTTGTGGCATAAAAATGCCAGAAAAAACGCCAGAAAAACTGCCACAGTTTTTCCCTGCGTTTTGGCATTTTTTTCTGGCGTTTTTACCTTTGTGTGGAATTAGCCGTTTTTGGCCCCTTTTGCTTCTTTTTTTTTTTTTTTTTACAAAATAGTTGGGTACCAAAAAAAAAAAAAAAGGATGCAGTAGGGATGTAAAAATGTATTTAACTAAATGTTTATTTTTTATAACAAAATTTTAATAACATTTTTTATAAAGTGTGTGTTTAACTTTTTTTCCCTCTTTTTTTCACATTTTTTATGTAGTACTACTACTCCCAGCATGGAACAAGACTGTTACATGATGGGAGTAGTAGTACATGTACTATAGACATATTGCCCCGGGTGTCAGTCTGACACCCGATGCGATCGTCAATAATATAGCAGAGACGCGGCTCTATACAGTGCTCACATCCCTGCTCTATTCACATCACTGGCCATTCATATTTCACACCCAGAGCTGTGATTGGCCGGATGGTTTCAGCCAATCACAGCTCTGAGGAAAAGATGAATGATTCAGTGGCCGGCCGGAGTATAGTGCAGAGATGTGAGCAATGTATACAGCCGCTCTGCATCTCTGCTATAGACGATCACAGCAGGTGTCAGTAGTGACACCCGCTGGGATGTGTCCTTTAGCAGGCACTACTACTCCCAACATGGAGCACACTCTACTCCATGCTGGGAGCTGTAGTACCTGCATTAATAGACAGATCGCAATGAGTGTAACTTCTGACACCCGCTGCGATCTGTCTATTAATGCAGGTACTACAGCTCCCAGCATGGGGCAGAGTGTACTCCATGTTGGGAGTAGTATTACCTGCAGTTATGGAAAGATCACTGCAGGTATCACTCCTGACACCCGCTGTGATGCTCCTGTATAATGTATGGATGCAGCGGCCAGCGCTCTCCTATGGTCCCCTGCACAGCCGTATATATACACATTCTGATTTCTCACAGAGAGCTGTGATTGGCTGGAACCATCTGACCAATCACAGCTCTCTGCGGGAAATATTAATATGTGTATATATACGTCAGTGCAGGGGACTGGAGAAGAGCGGCCGCCGCATCTATACATTATACAAGAGGATCACAACAGGGGATCTGTCAATAAGTACAGGTACTACTACTACTACCATCATGGAACAGTGTGTTCCATGCTGGGAGTAGTAGTACTACCTAAAAAATTTAAAAAAATGAAAAACACACACACACAATACATTTTTATTATTGTCGGCTACATTTTTAGCCCTTTACCCGCTCACATAAATTGATCCCTGTTTAAAAATTAATAAACATTTCGTAATAAAAAAGATACATTTCGTTAGGTACAATTTTTTCCATCACTACTGTATCTTTTAAAAAAAAAAATTAAATGGTACCCTACAAAATTTTTTGAAAAAAGGAATCTCCATAATTTTTTGGGATTGCTAAAGTCCAAAAAAGAATAAAAACCGCCTGCAAAAACGCAAAATTTTAAACCAACATGGCGTTTTTCTTGGCGTTTTTGCTCTCCCATAGACTTCTATGGGAGGAAAACGCCACGATTTCAAGGCAAAAAACGCCAAACTAGGTTTTGGCAGGCGTTTTGAAAATCCAGCCTCTGAGCCTGAAATTGCTGAAAAACACCAAAAGGATAAAAAAAAATGCCAAACTGAAAAACGCCAAGTGAATCTGGCCTTTTGCAGTTTACCATTGACTTGCAGCTAACATCTGGACGTGGCGTTTTTTCACAGAAAAAACGCAGTGCGGAAAAATTGGCGTTTTTGACAGCATTTTTGCAAAAAAAATCTCAGTGGAGTTCCAGCCATATGGTTTACACATTAGGTTGGAGTTTTGGACAGACCAAGCAGTGTCACCTGCTATGGTTTTTTTTTTGTATCCATGTATTTTTGTATATTATTTGCTATTACTGTTACTGATAGGTGTGCATTGCCCTAGTATTGCCCTGGACAGTATATGGGGAAGATTTATAAAATCCTGTGCAGGAGAAAAATGGTGCAGTTTCCCATAGCAACCAATCAGATTGCTCCCTAATTTTTTAGAGGCCTTTTTAAAGATTGAAAAAGCAATCTGACTGGTTGTTATGGACAACTGCACCACCTTCCTCTGCACAGGTTGTGAAAAATATTCCCCTATATTTATACACACGGGATACCAGATTAAAAAGGTTTATTCACACCAGGCTTTGCATCATTTTAGCCTAATGGGCAGCGGCAGATTACAATGTGCATTTTCTGTGTGGGAGGCCGTCTGAGGCTCGAGGCTCCTGGGGGACCATAGCTTCTCCCTTATTACAATCGCACTCTCTGCAGACTCATGCAGGGCCAGCAGCAGTTGCAGAGATCATGTCATGCTTCTGGCCTCAAGGGGGTGCTGTCACTTTCCATTCTCTAACTGTGCTGCTCACAGTGCTGCTTATGTGTTGTTCTCAGCCATATATATATATAGATAGATAGATAAGAAAAGTTCAAGGCAGCACAGACAGAATAATGATAATCCATACAAGGATATACAGTACAATACAGAGTGGTATTTGTGCTATTTTTTTGTATGTCTCTACACGAACAGCAAATACCACTCTGTATTGGATATCCTTGTATGGATTATCATAGCTACAGCACTCAGGCGATATTCCATATATACATTCTTTAGCGTTATAACATTAGGTCTGCCCTGTTGTACAATGGCCGCCGTGATCGCGCGCACTTATGCACATGCGCGCCCTCGGTATGCCAATACTTTGAAGCATAACACATTAGTATCTACAATTGCCTGGCTTCATAGTGGCTGCTGCGATTACGCGCACCTATGCGCATGCGCAGCCATGATGCAGCCAATTATTCTATACGTACATTGATGATGCAGGGACGCCGATCACATAAGTGTGAAGTCATGTGATTTCGGCGTCTCCTTCGGATACACACCACTATGGCGTGCTACATTGACTATATACTGAGGAGTCTTTGTGTTTTTGTCCTCCTACCTCTGTTTGTTTTTATTCGCATTCACAATGTACTCCTGCACGATAATTAGCTGTATCTACCGGTTTTATGTCACATTATATGGTAATATTTATAATCGAATTTTTGATTGTGTAAACTGAGGAAGCACTTTATATGAGTATTGAACTTTTTATGCTGCAATTTTGCTATTTTTGTGTGTATTTTGTGATTTTGTCCAAATTGAGTTTCATTATGCATCTAATTGTTCACCTGATATATGTGAGCACTGATACCCATTGTACTATGCTTGAGAAAGGCAGTGTGATACTGCTGAAACATTGTATCTGAAAATGGGATAATAAAACACCGTTTGTAACCTCTTTGGTGTGCTGCTGGACCGTTGTATTGGATATATATATGTATATACTAGCTGAGTACCCGGCGTTGCCCAGCTTTTCCTTCCTAATCCTTGTTGGGGAGGAAAATAAACAAAGGAGGAAGCTTTTGACTTCATATCCCGTCCTCATATATTGTTGTCATATCCCGACCTCCTATCCCGTCATCATATCCCGACCTCCTATCCCGACCTCCTATCCCGTCCTCCTTTCCCATCCTCCTTTGCCGCCCTCCTTTCCCATCCTCCTATCCTGTCCTCCTATCCTGTCCTCCTATCCTGTCCTCCTATCCTGTCCTCCTTTCTCGTCCTCATATCTCGACCTCCTTTCCCGTCCTCCTATCTCGACCTTGTTTCCCGTCCTCCTATCCCCTCCATCTATCCCATTCATCTATCCCATCCTCCTATCCCATCCTCCTTTCCCGTCCTCCTATCCTGTCCTCCTTTCCCGTCCTCCTATCCCGTCCTCCTTTCCCGTCCTCCTTTCCCGTCCTCATATCTCGACCTCCTTTCCCGTCCTCCTTTTCTGTCCTCCTATCCCGTCCTCCTATCCCGTCCTCATATCTCAACCTCCTATCCCGACCTCCTATCCCGACCTCCTATTCCGTCGTCCTATCCCGTCGTCCTATCCCGTCCTCCTTTCCCGTCCTCATATCTCGACCTCCTTTCCCGTCCTCCTTTTCTGTCCTCCTATCCCGTCCTCCTATCCCGTCCTCATATCTCAACCTCCTATCCCGACCTTCTATCACGACCTCTTATCCCGTCGTCCTATCCCGTCCTCCTATCCCGTCCTCCTATCCCGTCCTCCTATCCCATCCTCCTATCCCGTCCTCCTATCCCGGTCCTAATATCCCGGTCCTCCTATCCCGGTCCTGCTATCGCGTCCTCCTATCCCGTCCTCCTATCCCATCCTCCTATCCCGACCTCCTATCTGGACCTCCTATGTCGACCTCCTTTCCCGACCCGTAATATGTGTACCAGTTATTGAAATATCTCCAGCCGTACAGAAGTTATGTGGGAACATACATTTCCCATTGATTTGCATGGGACTTTAAACAAAAACCCTGACCCTCACAAATGGGGGTAGTTAAGGGTTAAATTAACTATCCTATTTTTTTTGTGGACATATAAGTAACATGTGACCAAGTATTATCAAAATATCTCCAGGCATTTGGAATTTATGAAGTAACATGTATTTCCCATTGACTTGTATGGGACTTTAAACATAAACCCCGCCCCTGGCAAATGGGTGTGAGTCAGGGTTAAATCACCTATCCTATGTTTGTTGTTGACATATAAGTAACATGTGTGCCAATTGTATATACAGTGTATTATGGGGGACACTTATAATTGGCTTTACACCACTTTAATGTTGTAAATGTCTCTGCAAATGTGGCACAATTGCCATTTTAGCTAAAATTTTTGCACAATTTTTGCAGTGAAGCTGTATTTATTATTTGCGCAAAATAAATTAACACGTTTTTTTTCAGCAAATCTGCTTTTTTTGTGCAAATGTATGACAGCTAACAGGACACGTACAAATGTGTCAGATGACAGAACACAAAGCTTAAACCTCACTCTGCAGCTCACTGGTTTCTATAATTTATCAAGTTTGTGCACCATTTTGAAAAATTTTGAGAAACTGTGTAAAAAATACACCAAGAAAACAGGGGTAAAATCTATACTACCTCACACCAACAAAAAGCTTTTTATTATGCATGTGGCATGGATTTTCCAGGAGATAAGCAAATCAGGTGCGTAATGTTTTGAAATTGAGGTGAACTTTACTGCATGCTCGTATTTTTAACCCGTCCAAGACGAAGGGTGTACAGGTACGCCCGTGCGTTCTGGTACTTAAGGACTGAGGGCGTACCTGTACGCCCTGGTCCCGTTTACAGGGTTTAAATCGATGGACCGTCGTCCACCCACTCCCTCATGCCACTGTTCCTGTCCGCTCCCCTGGATGTGTATCGTAACTATGTAATAAAGAAATCTGTGATTAACGCTAATTATCGGGTGAAAGCTCCATTCTTTTCATGCTATATGAGATTAAATACTGCTTTGCTTTATGTGCGCGCCAAAGAGTTTCTGCTTTATGGATATATTGCTGGAGAAGCTAAAGTTAATCCGGTGTATTCATTTGTAGCGGTGCCGAGGTATTCTACTTGGATAGAGAAAACTAAACAAAGCTTAATTATTAGTGCCACACATGTATGCTACTCAGATAGCAGTGCCAAAATTGGCCAAATAACACTACCATTCAGCTGTCTAAATAATACATATACATCCTATACTGTATAGCAACACCATACAAAGAAAATACTTTATTCTTTGCATTGTACGTAAATACCATACAATGCTCCTATAATACCATACAATGCTCCTATAATACCATACAATGCTCCTATAATACCATACAATACTCCTATAATACCATACAATGCTCCTATAATACCATACAATGCTCCTATAATACCATACAATGCTCCTATAATACCATACAATGCTCCTATAATACCATACAATGCTCCTATAATACCATACAATGCTCCTATAATACCATACAATGCTCCTATAATACCATACAATGCTCCTATAATACCATACAATGCTCCTATAATACCATACAATGCTCCTATAATACCATACAATGCTCCTATAATACCATACAATGCTCCTATAATACCATACAATGCTCCTATAATACCATACAATGCTCCTATAATACCATACAATGCTCCTATAATACCATACAATGCTCCTGTGTGAATATACTGCTATTCAATTAATATTGTTTGGATCACAACAGCTTTAGATGTCAAGCCATCCGTGGCACCCCTTCAGCAAGGGTGGCTGATGTGTCTTGTGCACATATGGCTGCCTTATGTACTTTCATGTGTATAGCGTGGTTCTAATTTTGTTGCATTTTCTAGGTTTTTTGTATTTTCAACAGTGCAAGACATGATAATGAGCAAAGTGACAAAGAAATGTGAAGCTTTCTACTCAAAAGAGCTTCTTTTGTATAGAGAGAATATCCTTAAAGATACGCTGCATAATGTTCATGATATCTTAGTCATAACAGACTACAACTAGTCGGCAGTTTATTGCTAGTCGGTACACGAAGTATAAGGGGAAATGTAAATGGCTTTTTTTTTATTGCGATTCTACACATCGGTATTATTTTCCTTTGTAACACAGATGGTAAATGCCAATACATTGATATTTATTGTCACCATAGTAGGAGATGCCCCATACTTAATACAATATTGTAGCTGTGATTTAACCAGACGGCTCAATCAGCCAGGGTCAGCACATACAGCTGGTCTGAAAAATGCTAGTCATTGGGGCAGTAATGTTTTAATTTACCCTGATGAGTGTGGGAGCTAATGTATAAAGGATCCCATACACCTTTAATAGTTGACAACAGCTGTTTCTGCTGACCTGGTCTTAAAGGGGTACTCCTGTAGAAAAACATTTTTTCAAACCAACTGGTGCCAGAAAGTTAAACAGATTTCTAAATTAATTCTATTAAAAAATATTAACCCTTCCAGTACTTATTAGCTGCTGTTTACTACAGAGGAAGTTGAGTTGAGTTGTTCTTTTCTGTCTGAACACAGTGCTCTCTGCTGACGCCTCTGTCCACTTCAGGAACTGTCCAGAGCAGAAGAGGTTTGCTATGGGGATTTGCTCCTTCTCTGGACAGTTCCTGACATGGACAGAGGTGGCAGCAGATAGCACTGTGGTAAGACAGAAAAGAACATCTCACCTTCCTCTGTAGTACACAGTAGCTGATAAGTACTGGAAGGGTTAAGATTTTTTTAATAGAAGTAATTTACAAATCTGTTTAACTTTCTGCAGCCAGTTAATATGAAAAAAATAGTTTTCCACCGGAGTACCCCTTTAGCCCCTTCCCTTTCCAGGGCGTATGGATATGTCCTGGGAAGCGGGGAGCAGCTACGGAGCAGGATTGTGATGTCATCCCGCTCTGTACCGTGCAGCCCCAAAGCTGATCGTGGGACCTAAAGCCAGCTGGTTGCTATGGGTGATCGGGAAAACCGCGGAACCATCGCATGGTCCCAATCACCTTAACAGTGACAGAGGGTCCTTTCCTTCCTCTATGCCATAGTATCTTCGGTCTGTGGCTTCAAAAAAAAATAATAAAAAATGTAATAGCTGTGTATAACCCCTCCCCTTAATAAAAGTTTGAATCACCCCCCATTTCCCATTTTGTAAATAAAATAATGTTAAAAAAAAATTAAAATAAACATATGTGGTATCACCACGTGTGTAAATGTCTGAATGGTTAAAATATAATGTTAATTAAACCACATGGTAAATGGAGTAAATGTAAAAAAAATACCAAAGTCCAGAATTGGGCATTTTTGGTCACTTTAGATAGCAGAAAAAAAAATCCATAATAACTGATCAAAAATACCATTAAAAACAAAAATGATACTGTTAAAAAATACAGATAACTGCACAAAAAATAAGCCCTCATATAGCCATGGATACAGAAAAATAAGTTAGGCTGGGTTCACACCACGTTTTTTACTTACGGTTCCCGTATACGGCTGGGAGGAAGGGGCGGGGCTTAATCGCGGCGCCAGCACTCAGCCGTATAGGGGAACCGTATTTAATGCATGTCTATGAGCCGACTGGAGTGAACCGCAGCCTCCGGTTTGCTGCGTTTTCGCCCGTATGCGGTTTCCCGACCGTAGGCAAAAACGCGGTCGACCACGTTTTTGCCTGCGGTCGGGAAACCGCATACGGCCGAAAACGCAGCCGACCGTTGGCTGCGGTTCACTCCGGTCGGCTCATAGACATGCATTAAATACGATTCCCCTATACGGCTGAGTGCGGGCGCCGCGATTAAGCCCCGCGATTAAGCCCCGCCCCCTCCTCCCAGCCGTATACGGGAACCGTAAGTACAAAACGTGGTGTGAACCCAGCCTTATAAGGGTCAGAAGGGGACAATTTTAAGCATACTTATTTTCTTACAAAAAGTTATCTTTTTTTCACTAACAAAATAAAGCAACACCTATATAAATTGGGTATTGTTGGAATTGTATGGACTTACAGAGTAAAGTTAATGTGTCATTTTTGATGAAAAATGCACTACGTAAAAACGCAACCCCCTAAAAGTTGCATAATGGTGTTCTTTTTCCAATTTTTCCCCACAAATAATTTTTTAATGGCTACACCATACATTTGGTGGTAGAATTTATGATTTTATTACAAAGTCCAATAAGTCCCGCAAACAACATGCCCTATAGATGAAAAATTTATGAAAAATTGGAAGAGTTATGGATTTTAAATGAAAAATTGCTGTGTCATTAAGGGGTTAATGCTGAATGTGTATCTGATTTAAATGGAGACAGGGGAGAAGCCACAGCCAGGTACCTCTGGCTGAACACTAGGGAAAATTGGGCACTAAAATTCTACATGTCCGATCCTTCTATGAGAGCAACTGTTGGGCAAGATTCAGGTGGCCCAAGTACCCATAAAATAGTCGCTCAATCCCGCTGAAATGTACAGGTTTAAAAACCTGCATAGTTTTCTCCCATTAACCCTTCAGAATGGTGACTATGGAATTTTAGAGCTCTTATGGCAGTATTAGAGGGGTATTCCGGGCAAAAACCTCTTATCCCCTATCGAAAGGATAGGGGATAAGATGTCTGATCGCGGGGGGCCCGCTGCTGGGACCCCCGCGATCTCCCTGCAGCAGCCCGCATTCTATGTGTAGCTGCGTCTGCAGTTTCGGAAACCGCCGGGCTTCTGAGACGGGGACGTGTTGTCACGCCACGCCCCCTCCATGAATTTCTATGGGAGGGGGCGTGACGGCTGCAACACCCCTTCCCATAGGCATGAATGGAGCGGGCATGTCGTGATGTTACGTCCCCGTCTTGGAAGCCCGGCGGTTTCCGAAACTGCAGATGCAGCTAAGCATAGAATGCGGGCTGCTGCAGGGAGATCGCGGGGGGTCCCAGTGGCAGGCCCCCCGCGATCAGACATCTTATCCCCTATTTTTTCGATGGGGGATAAGATATTTTTACCAGGAATACCCCTTTAAGCTCTTGAGAATTCCCTCCATGGTAGACAGCTATTTGTCATTCTCTCCATTTCAGGGGACATCAGAACTTGGCTTTTGTCAGCAGTACTCACACCTCTGGCCAATCACAGGAGTACATTGCCTCACAAGCCCTCCTCCTCTCTGCCATGGCATGAATTAGTACTGCACTATAGAGGGCATGTGTAGGAGGAGGAGATGTTTATTAAGGCAAAGGGTTAGCAAGGTGCTGTGTGAAAAGAAAATAAACAAACAACAAAAAGGGGTTACGCCTCAAAAGCATGCTAAGCTATGAACTGCTGCCAATAATAATGATGACAAGCTAAAGGGAAGGGGGAAAAAGGATTTTATTTAGCTCATGTATAGTATGTATAGCAAGAATGCAAGTATTTACACAAGGGGCAGTTGCCTAGAACATTATGGTCAAAAGGATATAAAAAGGAAGCCTTGCTTTACCTTTCAAACATACCATGAACCTTCTGCAGGAGGCAGACCAACTTAATATGCGTTCACATAGCCAAGGTTCTTTCCTGCACATAACTGAACATACATTTTCATGTTTTCTGTCCTGGTCTCTCTACTGCTAGATGCGGAATTCCCAAGACAACAGGCAGTGGACAGCAGTTAACAGGGAAGTGAGACACCTAGTGGCTAAAACCTTAGCACTTTTCTGGGGTAAGAAGTTAATTTTGGTAAATGAAGTGCTTTATAAACAAACATGTTAGAAATCACATAGACTATAACATAGAGGGATGATGTTTCAAACAACGGTGACCAATTAACACATAAGGTCAAGTAAGTAAGTAGTGAATACATTTTAATGAAAGTAAAGAATATCTTTACCTTAGGGTGCCATGTTATTCTTAATTTGTTTTCTGGCAACCATCAGCCTATTATGTTCACCTTAAGATAGTTGTCATCTGATCTGTCTGCTGAGTTTTTTTCTTCCAATGAGAAACACCAAGGCACAGACAGGCTATTCTTGTAGACATGATATTTTCCCGTTGACTCCAGTACTAGGATGTGGTTATCCATAGAGGCAGTTTTAGGCAGTGTGGGAGACCATTTATAATGTTCTATAGTGGGTAATGGTAATGTCATATTATGCTTTATTCAGCTTTTATTTCTGAGCACAGACTTTAAAGTTTTTTTTATGACCATATTATTAAAAAAAAAAAAAAAAAAAAAAGGGGAAATGTGCATTGGGTAAGCTGTTTACCTTCCAGTATGTCTACTTGAAAAAGAATGTCATTCTCAAGAGATTTGCTGGAAAAAGGATTTGTTGCCACACCCTTGGCCCAGCAAGCCCCAGCTTGCTTTTGTAGGTCCAGATCTATTCTTTCTACTGTCACCATCTCACCATCACTCTCTAGAGACATTGATATGCAAAGTGTCTACTGTATATTTGGTTTAGTATATATATCTATTGGAAATGTCCAGTATAGCTAGTGGATATTGTGAAATCCAGTTTCTCACATTGACTGTACAATATACAGTACAGTAGCTATTTAATAACTCATCTGCAATTCAGAGCTAAACACATATTATTCATTATGCATTAGTATACTGTGAAGAGCCAAGTACCTGGCAGCTAGTCGTATACATCCTGGTCTAGACTCAGAGCAGTTCATTTTCTTACATCATTGGATGACTGCAGTATTTAAATGCAGTACATAATGGAAGCTAGGTCCTCAAGAAAGTCTTCCTAAATAATTACACCTGGCTGACCTTGGTAGACCCCGTCTTTTCTCATGGAAGAAAGGAAACAAGACAAGATTACAGTAAATTAAGAATTTCTGTAATTGTGGGCTTCTTAGACCCAAATGCATGGTTTCTTGGTGTAGAGTCGCCAATGGGTTCCTCAAGTAGCTAGTTGTACGGATTTACTATACACTATCTACTCAGATATGTTTAGATAAGGTCGATCTCATTTTATTTAGATGAGTTATAAACATCTGAGGTTTTGCTCTACTTTGCCCTTTTACTTCATATACTCTTATACAGGTCCCACCTATACCGTTGCCCAATACATATCAAGTTGGTTAATAGAAGTACTTTTATGTAGTAGCTAAATTACTCCATAGGGTTTGTCACTCCTTCAACCTCACAAAATTTCTTGCTATGAATTACAATGTAAAATAAATAAGTCTTACTGTCAAAACATGAACTCTAACAAATTGTTTTACACAGATGAGTCTAAATTTGTTAGAGGAAAAGTTTTTTGACAAAAAGGCTAAATAGTCATTTTGTGGCGACGAAATGTCATCTCTGACATGAAGAAACTGTCATAATTCAAAACATGCTGTAATTCTCCCCATAAAAAAATAAACATATATAATTAAAGGGGTATTCCAGGCAAAAACATCTTATCCCCTATCGAAAGGATAGGGGATAAGATGTCTGATCACGGGAGGCCCGCCGCTGGAACCCCCACGATCTCCCTGCAGCAGCTCGCATTCTATGCGTAGCTGCGTCTGAAGTCTCGGAAACCTGCGGGCTTCCGAGAGGGGGACGTGACGTCACGCCACGCCCCCTCCATTCATGTCTATGGGAGGGGGCGTAATGGCCACAACGCCCCCTCCCGTAGACATGAATGGAGGGGTCGTGGCGTGATGTCACGTCCCCGTCAGGGAAGCCCGGAGGTTTCTGAAACTTCAGACGCAGCTACGCATAGAATGTGGGCTGCTGCAGAGAGATCGTGGGGGGTCCCAGCGGTGGGCCCTCCGTGAACAGACATCTTATCCCCTATCCTTTCGATAGGGGATAAGATGTTTTTGCCCGGAATACCCCTTCAAGCTACTTATAAAACAAAATAATGTAATATATCAGGATACACCCATCATTTTTACATACATCTCACCTAGATAATGGTGGCCATGATTGGTCTTTCTACAGTATTCAGTACTTTTTCCCAGTACTCCCTGGATCCAGACCATCTGCCATGTTTTTGGACAATTTGGACCAGACTAGACCCATAGACCCACTTGGCTTGACCTATCCCTGTTCTGTGTGTTCTGCCTCTGATTCTGTATTCTGGTTCTGTTTCTGTATTGCTCTCTTGGATCTGACCCCTTGGCCTTTTTTTTGGTTTACCCTCTTGTGGTCTGGTTTTGTCCTTTTCATGCCTGTTATGTATTTACCTGACATTTTTTTACTTCTACCTGTTTCATTTGCACTTAGTCAAGTGTAGGCAGCATGGCCCATTTGAGGGCCGACATTTAGGGTGAATAGTGAAAGTAGGTAGGAACAGTGGATGAGGTGAGAGCAGGGCTGCACAGTTCCCTACCTATTATGACATTATGGTTTTTATTGCAGTATTTTTTCATGATGTAAAACAACATATTTTATCATTCTCTGGATACATTTCTATTGTTACATTTGGTCATAAAGTTACAATTTTGTTTGTTTAAATACAAGCATTTTGAGAAATATATAGTTATTATGACAATGGAAAAGTAAAGTAAAGTCCATATAATGCTGGTTGATTAACTAAAAGATTTTCATAATATATTGTTTTATATTTTATTTTTTAATAAGTTCTCCTCTCTTATTCCTTTATTTCTTTTAATGCCATAACTTTTGGGCACAGAAAATGGCGTGCTCAGCTAGTGCATGCACAGACAGCGTGGGGGTGAGGCTGTAACATTCAGTGACCCAAACAGGCCAAACACGCAACACTGTGCTTTAGAAGGGAGGAGGAGGCAGAGTAGGAGAGAGAATATTCTTATCTTCACTATGAAGGAATAGTCGACATTAAATGGTCATTATCAGCTGTTGGTGCCCAGCATCTATATACAAGGCTGTGTCTAATTCATAGCAATTAGTTTGTGTCTTACCAGTCCGACGTGTTTCCGTGGCTGTATAAGTTTATGTTTGTGGGTGAGACCCTTTATATGCAGACTTCACTTCATGCAAGGTCTTCTTGCTGTCACCCTGGGTTATGAACTCTACTTTCAGACACTTGCATTTGCATAAAGGATATGTGGCTTCATATGGGGGATGGTCTGCTTTGAAGCCTTCTAGTAAAATAGCAGTGTAAGATTAGGATTATATATTATTGAACACTTCTTAATAAAGATCTCATGCAATATTTAAATAATATTTATATGGTTAAACAAACAGCATTTTGATCTATTCCCAATATGAATATTCATATATCTTAAAGAAAAAAAATCTTGTTGCAAGATGTCCTTAAAGTTCTGAACTTTTATATTGTAATTTTGTAGTACTTGTGTAGAACATCTAAAGATCTATGGACATATTACGGTACCCAGAATAAAGCAAACACTATAGGTTTATTTCTTTATTAGCCTCCTTTAAAATAAAAAATCACAGAAGTGTTGGCAAAGGAGTAAAGATTATGCATCAAACCATGCTACGTATTCCTCCGAAGGACTATCTTTGTGCTCATTATATTCATGCACGTTAGCCTTGGTTACAAGTGTCCTTCAAATTGCAGGCCTGTGTAACTCACGACATACATTTAGTTGAGATATGATCACAAAGGTTTAGGTGTCTAGCAGTAAAAAGAATATATGCCACACTTAGAGCCCTTTAGAAATCTGCCCTATGCTTCAGTAAATTCCATTTTTAGCTTAGCTTGTGCCTTTGTTGTGGTGGTGCTTTCATTTGGAAATTGGTAGCCTTTAATGTGTGGTATTAATGTATGGAGGCCATTTCCTCATTGTGTGCCTAGAGATGCCTTCATATTTCATGAAAGATGCTGGCATTTTAGTTATTGTTCTTAAATGTTCTTTCTCATAACCCTTTCTTAATTCTTGGAATAGAAGATTATTTGGGGCCTGAATGTCTTCGCATAGTGTCATTAGGCAAGTGGGCCACATCTTCAAAAGTAGACCTGCATAAAATTCTTCACATAACTTTTCATGTTTATAACCCAGAAAAAAACATTCCAGCAAATATACAAACTTATGTTAAAAGACGGCTTTTTATATGGGTTGTCTGCTTTGGATAAACATTTTTTGATAGAAGGGTTCCTTGAGTATTAAAGGAAATCTGTCCACAACCTATCAGGTATAGAGCTACAGACCCTGGCAGATAGATGGTAGGGAGATAAAATGACCCATACCTTTAGTTTTTCTGATAAAGTGGTGGTGCTGAGCTTTAGCAGCATTATGTTTTTCATGGGAAAGGATGCTAGGTTGGGAAATTTTGCCAAAAGCACAACTTGAGCCATATGGGGCCTACATGCCTCTCCTAGAAGTAATGACTGGTTACTGCGGATAGGGGATAAGTTGTCTACCACTGGATTTTTTCTTTAAAGATGTACAACACGTTTTTAAATCAACTGGTACCAGAAAGTTAAACAGATTTGTAAATTACTTTTATTTAAAAACCTTAATCCTTCGAGGAACTTATCAGCTGCTATATACTACAGGGGATGTTGTATAGTTATCGCCAGTCTGACCACAGTGCTCTCTGCTGACACCTCTGTCTGTGTCAGGAACTGTCCAGAGCAGTAGCAAATCCCGATAGCAAATCTATCCTGCTATGGAAAATTCCTGACATGGACAGAGGTGGCAGCAGAGAGCACTGTGGTCAGACTGGAAAGAACTACACAACTTCCTTTGTAGTATAAAGTAGCTGATAAGTACTGGAATGCTAAAGATTTTAAAATAGCAGTCATTTACAAATCTATTTATCGTTCTTGAACCAGTTGATTTGAAAACACTTTTTTTTCCCCCCAAAGGGCACTGTCAGAATCCAAAACATTTAATATGTTGTACATCTTGGCAAAAGATTAACCTTTCTTATATACTTTCATATATACTTTTCATATTAAAAAAAAAATCTCCTTTTAAAGGAATCATGGCTTAATTAAAAAAAAAATTAAAAAGATAAAAACTGTAGGAGTCCCTATACCTTCCAGAACATAATCCTTTCTGGCTGCAAAAATCTTCATCTTTGTCCCAGCTAAAGCACAGGCTGGGGGAAAGTCCAGGAAGTAAGGGTGGGACTACCACTCCTCTGAGTTCATTCCTATCCAAAAACTTTGATTGGATGAAGAGACCCAGCACAGCAGATTCAGGGAGGAAGTGAATACATGGTGAGTGAGGGTAGGCACAGTGCTTACCTCGGACATGACCCTTCCTGGGCAGTAGTTGTCAAAATGAGTGAGCAGCAGAACAGAGGGATTTGTTAGCCAAATATAGAAGCTAGATACATACCGTATATACTCGAGTATAGGCCGAGTTTTTCAGCACGATTTTTCGTGCTGAAAACACCCCCCTCGGCTTATACTCGAGTGAACTCCCCCACCCGCAGTGGTCTTCAACCTGCGGACCTCCAGAGGTTTCAAAACTACAACTCCCAGCAAGCCCGGGCAGCCATCGGCTGTCCGGGCTTGCTGGGAGTTGTAGTTTTGAAACCTCCGGAGGTCCGCAGGTTGAAGACCACTGCGGCCTTCAACATCATCCAGCCCCCTCTCACCCCCTTTAGTTCTGAGTACTCACCTCCGCTCGGCGCTGGTCCGGTCCTGCAGGACTGTCCGGTGAGGAGGTGGTCCGGTGGGATAGTGGTTCCGGGCTGCTATCTTCAGCGGGGAGGCCTCTTCTAAGCGCTTCGGGCCCGGCCTCAGAATAGTCACGTTGCCGTGACAACGACGCATAGGTGCTTCTGCGTCATTGTCAAGGCAACGCCTCTATTCCGGGCCGGAAGCGCGGAGAAGAGGCGCCCCCGGTGAAGATAGCAGCCCGGACCACCTCCCCACGGGACCACCTCCTCACCGGACAGCCCTGCAGGACCGGACCAGCGCCGAGCGGAGGTGAGTACTCAGAACTAAAGGGGGGTGAGAGGGGGCTGGATGATGTTGAAGGCCGCAGTGGTCTTCAACCTGCGGACCTCCGGAGGTTTCAAAACTACAACTCCCAGCAAGCCCGGACAGCCGATGGCTGCCCGGGCTTGCTGGGAGTTGTAGTTTTGAAACCTCTGGAGGTCCGCAGGTTGAAGACCACTGAGGGCGAATGATGAGAAGAGGATGATGAAGGGGGGGTGTGGGGATGATGAAGGGGGGTGGGGATGATGAAGGGGGGGGGTGGGATGATAAGGGGATGATGAAGGGGGGATGTGCGGGATGATAAGGGGATGATGAAGGGGGGATGTGTGGGATGATAAGGGGATGATGAAGGGGGGATGTGTGGGATGATGACAAGGGGATGATGAAGGGGGGGGGGTGTGGGATGATAAGGGGATGATGAAGGGGGGATGTGCGGGATGATAAGGGGATGATGAAGGGGGGATGTGTGGGATGATAAGGGGATGATGAAGGGGGGATGTGCGGGATGATAAGGGGATGATGAAGGGGGGATGTGCGGGATGATAAGGGGATGATGAAGGGGGGATGTGTGGGATGATAAGGGGATGATGAAGGGGGGATGTGCGGGATGATAAGGGGATGATGAAGGGGGGATGTGCGGGATGATAAGGGGATGATGAAGGGGGGATGTGTGGGATGATAAGGGGATGATGAAGGGGGGATGTGTGGGATGATAAGGGGATGATGAAGGGGGGATGTGTGGGATGATAAGAGGATGATGAAGGGGGGATGTGTGGGATGATGACAAGGGGATGATGATGAGGATGTTAATGACGGGTCTGGATGATGACAGGGGGGGATGAGGTATTTCCCACCCTAGGCTTATACTCGAGTCAATAACTTTTCCTGGGATTTTGGGTTGAAATTAGGGGTCTCGGCTTATACTCGGGTCGGCTTATACTCGAGTATATACGGTAATTAAAAGACATGGAAAGAATCTGCATGACCCAGTGAGTAAAATATATAAGGGTGGTTTAATAAAAAAAAGACATGTGCAACCGTACAGAAAACGGTGCCCATAGACTTTCCATTCAAAACAGTAATGTATATGGTTGTCTACGTTTTTCAAACCATACGGTTTTTTCCTTTTTTTTTTTTACCGGACAGAAAACCATGGCCTACCACGGGTTTTGGTCCAGGTGAAAAACCGTATTAAACCGTATACTTTTTTTTTTTTCAAGGGAGTCAATGGGAACCCTACAGAACCGTATGTGCGTATGGTTCCATCCGGTTTTCACCATACGGTTTTTGACTCAGCACAGTTTTTTTCTTGGAATTTCAATCAAACAAGTGAAACTTTATCCATAATGGAGTGAAAACTTAAAAATGTGTATGTTTTTTCTTAAAAAACGGATGCAACCGGACATCATTTTTCAAACTGTATACGGTTTTTAACCGTATACAGATAAAAATTTGTACACACGTTTTGATAGTTTAGTCAGGTCTTTTTTTTAATCAAAAACCTGATACAGGTACTGCATTGCAAAAACATGGTGTGAACCCAGCCTAAGCATTATTTTTTCTGTGATATGACAGGTACACTTTAAGATCATAACCAACAATAATACAGTGTGTAAAATAAATACAGGATAAATCAAGTTGAAATGGTACACTAACCTCAGTGATATATCAGAAGAAAGACTTAGGGGAGGGGAATGAGTTCATCATAAAATACTGTATAGTTTTATTAGTGATGAATGTTAATAAATAAAGGAGTAGAATGATCCTGATGAAAACCTGGCAATAAATTACAGAAGGCTTTCTGTTTAATAACAATACAGTGACACCACCCCAGTATACCTCACAGCACCAAAACTGTACTTATACTGTAATACATACATCTATAAAGTTTCTTCTTGATTCTAAAAGCATCTTATTTATGAGTTCCCTATAAAAATGGAGCACAGACATATTCATGGAGAACATTTTCTTCCTGTCCTATCTTACCTATTTTTCATCCAGTTATGGATTATCACAGAGATCACTGAGCAGGAAAGCACATACAGTGGCTGTCTCAAGGAGACAACTGCTTTCCAGGTACCCTATTAGACCATGTGGCCAACTTATAGGGAGTCCCCGACTTAGGACCCCCCTTCGCAAGCCAAAATGGCGAGCTAGTTAGTAAAAGGGTCTCTTGCACTAGTGTCTTGGGCCATCCATGCATTACATCCCTGGGGGTCCTAGGAGCCAGCTCAGAAATGGCCAGCTTACCACTAGGGTGAATGTCTTCAGAGAAGGAATTTTTGTGATTTAACATGAAAGAAAATATTGTAATACTAGAACAAGACTCAAAACTAGTCTATTTGCCAATGGTAGTGTAACAAGATCTTACATTACTAGTCACCATCACCCGAATACTGTCACACATAGGGATTCGATCGGTTTTATTTCATTTTCCCATTATTTATATGACAGCGACATAGTCAGCAGCATTGTACAGTGATCTATATTTCCAGGTTAATTCTATGTAAAATAAATTTAATGGTTTGATTTAATTATTATGTTTCTTGTTTAAAAAAATTTAATCCCATAGGCCCCAGGGCAAATCCGTCCCCACACCACATAGTGACCATGTAACATCACCGCCACATAGTGACAGAATCATTTTTACTACATATTACTGTATAACGGTTACTTTTTTGTTTAGTGCCATAGACGTTAAAATGGAATGGCAGAGTGCATGCTAGACCACCACCCCATTTAACCTTCTCCTAGCTGCATACTAGTGGCTGGGGGAAAGGGGTATGATCTATATACTGTAGTCACTCTATGGGACAATTTTAATCCGTATTTAATGGTCCTGATATGTAACATGCATGTTTCTGATGTCCTACAGAGAGTCTATGAAAAAAGAGAAACCCTACACACAGAACATGCTGAAAAATGACAGAAACTAAAAATACCTTTAAATACTTCTGAAAAGTATTGCTGTTTACGTCCAAAGAAATACATAATTAGAAATGTCAAACACCATGCAAAATGCTGTGTGTGGATCCAGTGAGTGCAGTTTTGTGTATGATGGGATTATTTTCCATTGCTTCATATGATTGTTGTGTGTAAATGTTCATCTGTGATCGATCATTACAAGCGGTTATTTGTGTGATTGTAACTAAAAGTGATCTTACAATCCCTGGCAGCAGTTATGGAATCAGCACACTTTAACCCCTTAAGGAAGTCCGGATTTTTTCATTTTTGCACTTTCATTTTTTCCTCCTCCCCTTCTAACGGCCATAACACTTTTAAAGGGGTACTCTACCCCTAGACATCTTATCCCCGATCCAAAGGATAGGGGATAAGATGTCTGATCGCGGGGGTCCCACCGCTGGGGACCCCCCCAATATAGCATGCGGCACCCACCTGTTTCTGCTCCGGAAGCGCTGGAGGGTCTGGGTCCCAACCACGGGAATGGAAGTTTGTGATGTCACGCCCCGCCCCGTGCGACACCACGCCCCCTCCCATAGACTTGCATTGAGGGGGCGGGGCGTGACATCACAATGGGGCGGAGTCTTTACGTCACGAACTTCCGACCCTCCAGAGGTTGGGACCCAGACCCTCCAGCGCTTCCAGAGCAGAAACAGGTGGGTGCCGCATGCTATATTGCGGGGGTCCCCAGTAGCGGGACCCCCGCGACCAGACATCTTATCCCATATCCTTTGGATAGGGGATAAGATGTCTAGGGGTGGAATACCCCTTTAATTTTGCTCCTACAGACCCATGTGAGGGTTTATTTTTTGCACCGCCAATTGTAGTTTGTAATAAAGTCTCTACCCAGTGCACCTTTCGGTAAAAATAACACATTATCTTTATTCTGTCATTACAGACAATTAAAACGATACCCAACTCATATAGGTTTTGTTTCATTTTACAAAAAAAAGTTAAAACTTTTCGTTCAAAAATTAATACACATAAAATTGTCTTTTTCTGCCCCATATAACAAATGTTTTTCCATATACAGGGATGTATGGGTTTTTATCGGTACCATTTTTTATTTGATAGTACTTTTTGATCACTTTTATTAACGGTTTCAAAAACATTTTATTTTAATAGTGCTGATATTTCTGCACACAACATTACCAGATATGTACAATTTTTTACATGATTCTATTTGAAAAATGGGAAAAGAAGGGCGATGCAAACTTTTACTAAGGAACTGTGATCACTGTTATTGATGCTCCATAAGTGTACTCTGCTTAAGCTGCCTACATCATTAGGATAAGTTCACATGTGCCATATTTCACTGTGTATCTGCTGCTGCAAATTTTCCTACCCATTGAAATCAATGGGTAGCAAAATCAGCTGCAGAAAAAGTGCAGCAAAATACGACACGTGTGTCCCTACCCTTGGAGCGCCATTTGTACAGGATGGAGACAGGTAGAGGCACTATACCTGCCCTCTCAACTGATCAAGAACCCCCAATTTTGCCATGGTGGTCCTGATCAGCTCCCTGAGCTAGCAGGGAAAGCTTTTTACATTTTTGATCGTGGCATCTAAAGGGTTAATGCTGGACAACGGCCTGATCGACGATGTCTGGTATTAGCCACGGATCTCAGTTGCTAAAAGCAATCAGGACCCACCAGGTATGAAGAGCGCCTATCTCCTGAGTGCACTTCATACAACAGGATTGAAACTAGTGAGATGGTGACAGCGGGTCGACAGGGGAGCAGGGTAAGACTGTATGTAGGCTTTTATTTTTTAATGTGCAGAAAGGCATATACATAAGTAACCCTTTGATTGCTGACTCTGCTTGTTTCATAAAATAAATTATTCCATATCAACTGAAGGAAAATATTATGTTGTATTATGTAGATTAAAAAAAACATTGTTTCTCATTATTTATGGCAGTCTGATTTCGTTGTGACTTCACACATGAATTCTATATCAGATTTTTTTTTCTCAGTTTAGATTTTCAGCTTAGAGCCTTGTCAAGAAACTTTTTTTTTTTTTTTTTAACATTTCCTCTGAGGTAATGGTTGTCATCTCACCTGGTCAATATTGTAGATGATAGGGAAATGTGATTGTTATATTATATGTTCTTTACCAGACAAATGTTCTCGAACCATCTTTTTTGACCATATCATATTGGTGATTCACGACTGAATATCACTTTCATCTAATCTCATCATGATTACTTCTATTTAGTCCTCTATGACAATTTTATTTTTAAGTGTTAGTATTGCTTTTTTACATATTCCATTCCAGTCACATTTACTTTTTTTCTGCCCATTTGTTTTTCATTTGTTTTGTTGTTAATTTTTATGGCATGTTGCTTTTGGGTTTGTATCCTAAGACTTTTTGTTATGTCTTCCTCAATCTACCTGTATGTTTTCCTTTTATAACCTTGTATCAACTTTTTCACACTGCTGACTCGGAAACATACATTTTTTTTTACCACTCTTCATCTTGAAGAAGTTGTATAATCCCTTATATTGTTTCAATTGACAACTCTCATGTAGTGATGAGTGGCATAGGCCATATTTGAATTTGCGATATTTTGTGAATATTTGGACGAATATTCACCCTTTATTTGCGAATTTCGCATATGCGTTCACTTTTATTCCATGGGAAATTCGTAATAAAATTAGCAAAATGGGTATGCGCGATTATATCTTTCAACTTATTACTTTCCTATTGGTTGCTAGGGATGTTGCTAACCTCTGCCAACTGCAGTTGCATATATCTCATTGGCCAACAAGCTAAAAGAAAGGAGGGATCAGTGCCCTCTGGAAGTACCAATATTCACATAATTTTCACCTTCTTTGGACCACAAGCTGGAAGCAGGGAGGGATGAACACTTTTTATTTACACAGTACACATCATTGTGATGTATACTGTGAAAAATAAACAACAACAAAACAAAAAACAATATTCATCATAACGAATATAATTTGCAATATTTAAAATATTCGCGAAGTCGCAAAGTGCCAATATATGCAGTAAAAATTCGCTATTCGAATATTCGCGCTCAACACCACTCTCATGTTGGAGTTTTTGTTTTTGTTTCAATAAGCTTAGTCCAGCAGAGTGATTTGCACTTGAAGGCTAGGTTTCCACTTGTTTTAGTTTTTTTGGCATTTTTTTTTTGTCAAAAACACCAGAAAAACTGCCACAGATTTTCCCTGCAGTTTTGCATTTTTTCAAAATGCAAAAAAAAAGAAAAGAAGAAAGCAGTAGGAATGGAAAAAAGTATTTAGCGAAATGTATCTTTTTTATAACAAAATTTTTATACATTTTTAAGCAGGGATGAATTTACGTGGGCGGGTAGGGGAGTAAAAATGTAGCAAGGGGCCACTTAAATGTAAAAATAATATATTTTTTATAATTCATTTTGTTAAAATTTTTATTAGTAATGTATTTTAAGAATGTGTTTAATAAAGTATGTGTGAGTTTTAAACTTTTTTCAAAATGTTTTAAATTTTTTAGGTAGTACTACTACTCCCAGCATGGAACACACTGTTCCATGATGGGAGTAGTAGTTCTTGTACTAATAGACAAATCGCCCTGGGTGTCAGGAGTGACACCTGATGCGATCGTCCTATTTATTGCAGAGATGCGAAGCGGCTCTATATAGCACTCGCATCTCTGCTCTGTACTCCGGCCAGTGATGTGAATAGAAATTCACATCATTCATTCATATTTTCCGCCCAGAGTGGGAATTGGCTGGATGGTGGCAGCCAATCACAGCTCTCAGTTGGAAATATGAATGAGTGAGTGGCCGGCCAGAGTACAGAGCAGAGATGCAGAGTGCAGGAAAAAGCCGCTCCGCATCTCAGGGATGAAGGATGAAGGACGATTACAGCGGGTGTTAGGAGTGACACCCACTGTGATCTGTCCTTAACTGCAGGTACTACTGCTCCCAACATGGGAGTGGTAGTACCTGCATTAATAGACAGATCACAGTGACTATCACTTCAGACACCTGTTGAGATCTGTCTATTAATGCAGGTACTACAGCTCCCAGCATGGAGCAGAGTGTGCTCCATGTTGGGAGCAGTAGTACCTGCAGTCAAAACACAACTGTCACAGATTTTTAACTCCCATAAACTAGCCCCAGGATGACAAAGTTGTTAGCAATTACAGTTCAAGCACACCTTTTACTGCTTCCTAGCAGCTTTAATCGGGCAAAAAAAATGCTTTTTATGAAAGTCAGCAACAGTGGGATATTCCCTGTATGTCAGCGCTGGGACTGCTGTGTGATTGACACACATGTCCCAGCACATAGGCCCCTTATTCTTATATGTGGGTGGTGAGTTTTCTACTGTAAAAGAATAAAAAGTGTCCGTTCTCCTGTGCAAATCGGTGATGCAATGCGGGCGGCCAGCTCTCACAGCAAGCGCTCGCTCCCCATGGGCGGCATAATGCAGTAGCGGAATGAGCTGGCCGTGCGCATCGCATCACCACTGTGCAATCTAGGAAGACAGGAGAACGGGAGGCCGGCTCATTCCGCTACTGCATTACGCCGCATAGGGCCTTAGGGATCGAGCGCTCGCAGAGAGAGCGAATGCTTGCTGTGGCCGCCTGCATCGCATCGCTGCTGGGCACAGGAGAACGGGCACTGTTTATGTGCCACCCGTATATAAGAAAAATAAGGGGCCTATGCCCTGGTATCTGTGTGTCAATCACAAAGCGGTCCCAGTGCTGACATACAGGGGATATGATCTTGACTGTTGCTAACTTTAATAAAAAGCATTTATTTAACCTGATTAAAGCTGCTAGAAAGCAGCAAGAGGTATGCTTGAACTTTAATTTCTAACAACTTTGTCATCCTAGGGCTAATTTATGGGGGTTAAAATCCATGACAGTTAAGCTTCAAGGAAAGATGGCTCACTTCTGACATCCTGACACCCGTTGCGATCCTCCTGTAAAATGTATAGATGCGGGCGGGCGGCCGCTCTTCTATGGTCCCCTGCACTGAGATATATATATATATATATATATATATATATATATATATATATATTTATATACACCTATTCATATTTCACACAGAGAGTTGGGATTGGCTGAAACCATCTGGAAAATCACAGCTCTGGGAAATATGAATAGGTGTATATATACGACAGTGCAGGGGACCATAGAAGAGCGGCCACCCGCCCGCATCTATACATTAAAAAGGAGGATCGCAACGGGTGTCAGAAGTGACACCCGGGGCGATCTGTCAATAAGTACATGTATTACTACTCCCATCATGGAACAGTGTGTTCCATGCTGGGAGTAGTAGTACTACTTAAAAAATGTAAAATTTTTTCAATATTTTAAAAACATAAAAAAAACACACACACACTTTATTCAACACATTATTAAAATACATCATTAATAAAAAGTTTTACAAAATTAATTATAACAAATATATTATTTTTACATTTAAATGGTCCCTTTCAAAATTTTTATTATTATCAGCTGCATTTTTAGTTCCCTGCGCGCCCACATAAATGGATCCCTGTTTAAAAATTTATAAAAAATTTGGTATAAAAAAGATACATTTCATTAAATACATTTTTTTCATCACTACTGTATCTTTTTAATTATTTTTTTTAATTGTACCCTACGAAATTTTAATAAAAAAGGTGTCTCCATAACTTTTTGGGATCGCTAAAGTCCCAAAAAGAATAAAAACCGCCTGCAAAAACACCAAAGTTAAAACCCACATGGTGTTTTTCTTGGCGTTTTTTCACTCCCACAGACTTCTATAGGAGGAAAACGCCAAGATTTTCCTGAAAAAAACGCCAAAGTCTCAACAAGAGGTCGTTTTTGAAAAACTGCCAAGGAGCCCAAAATAGCAGAAAAACGCCAAAAGGATTTAAAAAAAAAAAACACAAAACTGAAAAACTGAAGTGGATTTGGCATTTTGCAGTTCCCTATTGACCTGCAGCTAACATCTGGCCACAGCGTTTTTTCACAAAAAAAAAAACGCCATGCGGCAGAATTGGCATTTTTATTGGTGTTTTTGCCCAAGAAAATGTAGTGTGAGCCCAGCCTTATAATTCGCATTGATACAAGTATAAACATAAGTCTAAGGTGATTTAATAATTTAAGGTTTATTTCATGAAGTCAGAATGTTTAGTTATTAAACAAGCATTAAAAACAAACAAAAAACTGGGTAACCAGAGGCTGCATGTGCTAAAAATGGTGCATGAAAAATGTGAGAAAATAAGGATGTGTAAGCAAGCCCCTATTTTGCTTTTTTTAATAACTGAATTAACTCATTGCAGGAAATTGAAATAAAAAAAGAGAATTAAGAGGAAGAGTTAAGAATTTTTTTTTCAATTTTTTTCTCATAATCTGCTAATATATAAGATTTGGGGATTGATTTAGAACATTTAGTATTCATAGCTGCTTGCTACACTATAATATGCAGCCTGTAGCATGTCTTAGCTATGTGACAAGAGAGACACACTGGGCATGTGGATGTGGGGGATGGGAAATACACGGTGAGAAACACAGCGGACGATAATGGCACTGGGAAGGAATGAACATAAAAGAGCATGTAAAAGTGGGATGTTAATTTGCGAGGTCTGTGGACCTGAAGTATAAGGCACTAGATTTTAATTAAATCATTTAATATTTAAATTAATTTATTTAACTCATTTTAGTGGATCATACATGAAAGGCTTTTTACTCTATTCAAAGTCACACCCAGTGCCTGGCATTGGCAAAATAAATACTGTACCTATTTTTAAAATATCTTACATAGAAAAAAAAAAAAAAAAAAAAAAACAACAATCAACACAAAAATATATAAATAAATACTTAAATAAATGGAGTGCCAACTTCCATTTTTGCTTTCTACTTAAATATATAAATAAATATCTCTGATAGCATTAAATCATTTACATATATAACATTGTTCAGAAAATATAACACATGATTTATAGTAACAACTTAATGGTGTAAAATCTCAAAATATGAAAAACAAAAAACTATGATACAACCCGTACAAACAAGCAATCGTAAAAACAAAATAAGAAAGCTATGACTGTGAGAATATAGAAAAAAAAGGAAAAAATATTTTCATTTTTAAATGATTGTTAACATCTTACACAGCTGTGCTCATCTGAGTGCTTACAAAAAAATCTTTTCACTTTATTACTCTCTAAAAATGTCTTTAAAGTTTTAGCCATTATGTGCTAAAGAGAGAACAAGAGAGAACCTGAACTGTGTGAATGCAAGCCAAGCCTGTATGCTTCTCTCTTATCTCTGACCTCTAATAAAGTTCTGGGCAGCTGTCCATTGTGTAGATTGTCCTAATCAGCGTAGAAAGTAATCATGTGGTGTACTATGATTGACCAGAGAAGTAAGGAAAACAAAGTCCAGGTATGAGTACTGCTGGCAAAAATCCCAGCTTTGATCCTGTCCCTGAAATTGAGATAATTAAAATGACTATGCATTATGGAGGGGGCTCTTAGGGGCTCATTAATAGCGGTGAGAGCACTAAAGTCATCTTGCCACCACTCTGAAAGGTTAATGTAACAAAACTATGTAGTTTTTTTTTAATTCTTTTAAAAATACAGGCAAACTTTAAGAACAACACCACTTGTCAGTGCGCTGTATGTAGAACTGCTTATCAGAAACGAATGGGACTTTTATAACAGGGGTGTTGCTTAGCTATGGAGCTGTGAAGACATGCCTTGCAGAAGCACAGTGCTAACCTGCACAATTTAACTATTTGTGTGATATTTTAGGGAATGTCTAGATATTCTAGAAAAACTGCAGAAACATGCCAGCAACTGGTGACTCTCTCCTTATCCACTAAATCCAGAATTTCCTGCCACGGTCATCTGCAACCTACATGGTGACTTAAAAACAATGCCTTTCTTGGGTTCTGTATGGGACTTTTGTGACCAGGCTTCCCTGCATTATGGTCTCCTACTGCTCCGATTTGCTCCGACTAGCTCACTCAGGTATTTTCTTAGCAATGTGTCTGATAATATTTCCCATTGTGTAGTCAGGGAAGCCCATAAGTGCATGGCTAGGTAGATGTTGAAACATGGTGCTTGTCTCAAAGGAGAGAAGGTGGAAACTAACCAAATTATTTCCCAAATCTAAGACTTAGAGTACAGCCATAGAAGACCTCCAGGTAGCTTTTTTTTTTTTTTTTTTTAAAGAGGGGATACGCTTTTTCGTTACTGACAAGGAAATACAGAAAGTATGGGAATAAATGTGGATGGATGCTTACTAGGGCTTTACGTATGCAACAGGCAAGATCCTACATACCGTATATCTGTCTATGGTCCTAGACCCTAGTACATTTGTCCACATTTGTCAATATTGCCACTGCATTCACTGAACTGTACTCCACTGATGCCTGTAAGCCAGCTCAAGGTTTGGAGTTAAAGGGGTGTTCCCATCTCAAAGATTCTATTTAACTTTCTAGTGCATGTTGAAATATACATTTTTGCTAAAAGTTATAATCACCTTTCTTACACACTGTTAAAGATATGAACATTTTCACCTTCCTTTGTTGACAGCTCATTGTCTATATTACAGACCACCTTTGTGCTCTAGAAGCAGTGGTCACACAGTGGTCAGGCTGGTGGTGACATTATTCCCTGTCTCTGCACATAGCAGGAAAGTGCTGGCTGGGATATTGCAGGAGCTTATCTGTATGTTTACATTACTACTGACAGCTGTCTCAGCCCTGCATATATCTTAGCCTCCATCCTCAGTCTTATTCTCAGTGAGAGCAGGAGCAGAATCTCTTATCATGTGCAGTCAGAGTGGTGTGTGTGTATTTATCATGTATTTATTTATGTTTTTTTTTATTATACAAAAAGGAAGGTTGCAGTAGCACTCTTGGTCAAAAAACTGAGGCTCTTAGCGCACTTTTTGATCAAAACATGACCCCCATCCACCACATGGAGGTAGCTTCATTTCGGATGGAACCTGAACACTCATTTCACTCACCTCTGATGGGCATGTAGCCTCTGACTGGATGACATGCTGGATCCACTATCAATTTAAAAAATGTCCTGTGAAACAGGGAGGGGTGCACGGCTACAGAGGGTGCCACTCCCCCTAAATTGCACAGCAAAAACAAAAAGAAACATAGCCAGCACAACTACCTAATACACGGGTGCACGCTGCTGTGGCAAAGACAGAGTATACAAAAAAGAAGGCTGCAGCAGCACTCTTGGTAAAAAAATGGAGGCTCTTAGCGCACTTTTTGATCAAAACGTATCAAAAAGTGCTGGCTGGGATATTGCAGGAGCTTATCTGTATGTTTCCATTACTACTGACAGCTGTCTCAGCCCTGCATATATCTTAGCCTCCATCCTCAGTCTTATTCTCAGTGAGAGCAGGAGTAGAACCTTTTATCATGTGCAGTCAGAGTGGTGTGTGTGTATTTATCATATATTTACTTATGTATATTTTTTTTATTAATATGGGCTTACAACTTGCATTGGTTTTAATGCTTGACACTATGTAATAATATTGTATTATGTTGTATGCATTTCATGTATAATATTTTGCATGTATAATAGATATATTGCCACAATAGACAAAAAACATGATGAACTTGCACATGATAGGTAAAGCCAGTGACTGGCTGCAGCATCCTCTTCACAGTATATGGTGACATCTTTTTCCTTACCATCCCCGGGAGACGTTCCTGCCCACGGGGATGGTAAGGATATGAAGTTGATAAGTCTCCCCGCTGGCCAAGTAAGTAGTTACCTGGGCAGGGAGCTATACTCACCTAGTCCTGATGCTCCGGATGTAATCATGCCCCCTCATCATGATTGACAGCCCACGTCACCGCTTTGCTTCCTAAACAGACGGAGTAGAGCCATGACGCGAGCTGTCAATCACGCAGAGAGGGTGTGATTCCAGAGCAGCCGACTGGAATAGGTAAGTATTGCCTAGGTGACGACTTATGGGGCCAGCGGGGGAGACATACTAAGTTCACATCCTCACTGTCCCTGAGGGCAGGAACATTCCTTGGGGATGGTAAGGATGAAGATTTTACCATTATATAACGTGTTGTCACACATTATATATGATCAAATCTGATGCTTGGTTCCCATTAAGGGGGAGAGTGTTGTGCAGATTGGGGTTAGCGCTAGTGCAAAGAGTGTAATAATTTTTATTGAAGATAATATATGACAAGCTCTCAGGAAAAAACTGTGTTGTATGAAAGTCTGATAGAGCATTATACAGTACATGCTACCTGCTATGACATCTGTTTTTTTGCACGTTCTACCAGATTATGAACTATCTCAAAAACTATAGCCACTTTTCAAATAGAAAAATATTTTTTACATCTGGTAGTGACTGCCTTGGGTTAAAAATATTGAACTTTATTTGAGTCTGCAGTCATTTCTTCATTTGTCTTCAGACTCATTGAGACTCAGTTTGCAGTCAGTTTCTAGGTTCTGATTTATCACATGGGTGAGTCCTTGCAGTTATGCATACTGGATGTGTGTTCAGGAGTCTGCAGCATGCTATGTGAGCTCTGCTTTCTCTCTATACAATAATAATGTGTTTTACTGCGCATTCTTAATATAAGACAGGGAAAGGCATAAGGCTATCCTTCATCTAAGATAGGGATAGACATAAGGCTGTTATAGTATTGAGAATATTGGTAAGTCTAGATGGGCCAAATGATTCTTATATGCCGACACATTATATGTTTCTAAAAACTATAGCCACCTGTCAAGTAGATAAATAATTTCTGTATTCTGATATTAACTGTATACACATTTTTTTTTTTATAACAGGTTAACCCTCTGTGTTATCCTACTAGGGGGCTGTTCACATCACCATTTAAATGCACGCCTAAAATATACATACTGTGGTGTACTGGCAGTGGTCTATTTCACTTTAATGGCTTAAACGTAGTCAGCTAGTGACTAAATTTTAGTCATTTCCCTTCATGTATATGTTTACTGCGCAGCACTGTAAAGCACAGCAGACAACACTTTTTAATACCACAAAGTAAACATATGCATGCAGAAAATGGAATAAACATAGACACTAACCCTTGACTATGTTTAGGCCACTAAAGTAAATGGGGGCATTGCCACTACACCACAGTATATGTTGACAGAATATATACACTATGCGTAAGGTTAAGTCATGATGTGAATAAATATAGGACCAGATATACTGTAGTAGCCAGAGAAGGAGAGAACAGAGGTAACTATTGCCCCCTACCCCCACTTCTACAGATATTCCCACATACGGTGACAATATAATGGTTGATATCAGCTGTGCACAGGCTCTGCAGACCATATAAGTGATAACATACAGTTACATCAGGTGACTCGCATGTCACTTCTTCTCTGATCAGAGTCGGTTACTTTCCTTTTTCTTCTTAACCCAGAATGTCATGCCGATTAATTCCAGCCACAACTCGTCTCCACAGAACCTGCAAGACAAACATTTTAAGCTCTGCACTTTTCCAGCACCTATAGTGCCCTAAACAGTAATAATGCCCCCTGTAGGGATTACCAGCCCTCCTGTATGGCCCCTATATGGCAGTAGACCCCGAACGAAGTTGGTTACCATCACAGTCCGACTCCACAGTAGTGGCTGTTCTGCTCCTCATTGGCGGGCAGCAGAGGGCCCAGTGTATTCTAGCAGATGTGACTCAGCACGTCTACTCCCAGCAGCCATTGCCCTGTTAAAGTGGTAGAGGTCGGCTGCATTCCTAATGTGGTGGTGACGGCCCTGGGTGACTGTCACTCAAGAATACACACTGTAACAAATTACCTTTCTGATAACAAACTGTACCAAGCCCTTCATAGAATTAAAGGGGTATTCCATGAAAAAACTTTTTTTTATATATCAACTGGCTCCAGAAAGTTAAACAGATTTGTAAATGACTTCTATTAAAAAATCTTAATCCTTTCAAAAATTATCAACTGCTGAAATTGAGTTGTTGTTTTCTGTCTGGCAACAGTGTGCAGTTCCCGAGACAAGCAGAGATGTCAGCAGAGAGCAGAGTTGAAGAGGTTTGCTATGGGGATTTGCTTCTAAACTGGGTGGTTCCCGAGACACGTGTCATCAGAGAGCACTTAGACAGAAAAGAACAGCTCAACTTCAGCAGCACATAAGTACTGAAAGGATTAAGATTTTTTAATAGAAGTAATTTGCAAATCTGTTTAACTTTCTGGAGCCAGTTAATATATATAAAAAAGTTTTTTTCCTGGATAACCCCTTTAAGGATATAGCCCATTTTGGCCTTGAAGACACAGAAAGTTTACTTTTTTTGTGTTTTTAATTTATTTCTCCTCGCTTTCTAAGAGCTATAACTAATTTTGCCATCCACAGGCCCTTAAGAGGCTTGTTTTTGCAGGACCAATTGCACTTTGTAATGACAGCACTAATTTTACTATAACGTGTATGGTGCAACCCAAAAAAAGATAATTTGTGATTGTGAGAGAGATTGAAAAGAAAAACAAAATTGTTTTTTTTTTTTGCAGGATTTGTTCATTTGGAGTGCACTTTATGGTAAAAATTATATGCCATCTTTATTCTGTGGGTCAACATGATTAAAATGATATCCATGTCTACATGTTTTCTATTATTGTACTGCTTTAAAAAAAAAATAAAAAATTGTATTCTGACCCCTATAACTTTTTTCATTTTCTCTATACGGGGCTGTATGAGGGCTAATTTTTTTTGCGCCATGATCTGTAGTGTATACCAGTACCACTTTTGCGCATAAAAGACTTTTGATCACTTTTATATTCAATTTATTCTGGGTTATGATGTGGTCATTGGCATTATTTTACATTTACACCGTTCACTATATGGGATCATAAACATTATATTTTGATAGTATGGATATTTTCACATGCAGTAATACCAAATATGTAGGTTTTTTTTTAATTTCTTTTTATTTAAAAAATGGAAAAAGGTAATGATTTAAATCTTTATTAGGGGAGGGGCTTATGTTTATTTTATGTGAAGCTCGCTCAGAAGCTGAGAGCGATTTGTATCTGCTGGGTCCCCATTGTTATCAGCAACCAGGACCTGCTGCTAATACCGGACATCACCGATCGGGCTAATATCTGGTATTAACCCTTTAGACACCACGATCAAAGTTGATTGCGGCATCTAAAATGGAAGAAATCAATGCCGATTAGCTCAGCAGAGCTATTCAAGTCTGCCACAGTAAAATTTTACCGCGACGTCCCGAAAAGCTGAGAGGACAGCGGGAGGTGCCTTACCTCACTCCACGCTGTCCGATTGTCGTTTGATTGCTCCAAGCCTAAAATCCGGGCTGGAGTAATCGAGCACAGATTACACTGATCACTGCTACGCTATGGCATAGCATTTAGTAGTGTATGCAATCAAAGGATTGCATGTAATAGTCCTCTATGTGGGCTAAAAAAAAAAGTGTAAAAATAGTTTAAAAAAAAATAAAAAGTGAATAAATGTGATTTAACTAAATAAAATCTTTTCCCGTAAAAAAAATAAGCATCTAAACAAAAATAAAAATAATCATATGTGGTATCGCCATGTGCATAAATGTCCAAACTATAAAAATTATAATGTTAATTAAACTGCACGGTCAATGGCATACACGTAAAAAAAATTCCATATATATAAAATTCCATATATATATATATATATATATATATATATATATATATATATATAGTGATTAAAAAAAGTCCTATCAAAACTATCATGGAACCAATAAAAACATCAGATCACCCCGTATACAGAAAAAAAAAGTTAAAGGGTTCAGAAGATTTGCTAATGATCTAATTTTGTAAACATACTAATTTTGGTGCAAGTAGTTATAATCTTTTTAAAGTAGTAAAATAAAGAAAAACCTATATAAATTGGATATCCTTGTAACTGTATAGACCTACAGAATAAATAAATGGTGTCTTTTTTTAATGAGAAGTGCACTGCGCAGAAACGGAAGCCATTACAAAATGGCTTTTTTCCAATTTTGCCCCACATAAATTTTTTTTCTGGGTTTGCCGTAAATTTTCTGGTGAAATAATTGATGCCATTATAAAGTACAATTGGTAGCGCAAAATAATAAGCCCTCATGAGTCGGAAAGCATTATGATTTGTAGAAGGTGATTAGGAGAAAGTGAAAGTGGAAAAATGGAAAAACCTGTGGTCCTTAAGGGGTTACATTTTTATTATCTTTATTAGTTTACTTTCACTTTTTTAGGTCCCCCATAGGGAATTTTTGCATGCAATCTTCAGATTGCTTACACTGAGTAATTCTTCGCTGTTATTGGTGATCTGCTAGTAGATCCTGGCTCAGTAGGCACTATCAGCATACTGGAGCTGGGACCCACACGGAGCAGGTGAGAGGACCTCTGACAGGGGAGCAAACTGATTGGACTCCAGCATACATGTTGCAGCATAGCCAATAGGTTTAGGAGGACAGTGATTGTGGCACTTAAGGGGTTAATGAAGGAAAACAGAAAGAACACCATTTTCTGTCATTTACTGTAAGTGCGCGGCTGCTGACAGCTCCTGTACTCACTCCATAGTTGGTCTGCTGCTCAGGATGTAAGTGTATTTCCTGGTGCATTAAGTACCAGGGCACCAAGACGTATATTTACCTCCAATGGGGGAGATTTATTAAAACCTGTGCAGAGGATAAGTGGACCAGTTGCCCAATCAGTTGCAACCGATCAGATCCCTTCTTATTTTTTTAAAAAGCCTCTGAAACATGAAAAAAGCGATCTGATTGGTTGCTATGGGCAACTGCTTCCCTTTTCCTCTTCACATGTCTTTATATATCTCCCCCAATGTTCTTTAGGGTTATCATTCTGATAATACACTGTAACAAAAACCTCCTTATGTCCCTATCATCATGATAACACACTGTAAGAAACCTCCTCATGCAATCTCCTTACTACTGGGGTGACACACTGTAACAAACCCCCTCCTCCTGTAATATCCTTACTACTGGGGTGACACACTATAACAAACCTCCTCCTCATGTAATCTACTTACTACTGGGGTGACACACTGTAACAAACCCACTCCTCATGTAATCTACTTACTACTGTGGTGACACACTGTAACAAACCCCCTCCTCAAGTAATCTCCTTACTGCTGAGGTGACACACTGTAACAAACCCACTCCTCATGTAATCTCCTTACTACTGTGGTGACACACTGTAACAAACCTCGTCATGTAATTACCCTACTACTGTGGAGACACACTGTAACAAACCTCCTTCCATGTAATGACCTTACTGGAGTGACATGTGACCTCTGCTCCAGCTCAGCCCGCCTCCTCACACAGCATCACACAGGTCCTTCAGCCACAATCTCTCCACTCCTCCACAGCTAAGCTCTGCCCCCAACATGTGATGGTGACATCATCACAGGTCCTACGTCTCCAGCATCTAGCAGTTCGGGCGGGGGAGGAGATGGAGGGAGGGTAAGAACAGAGGTCGGTCCTGCAGGACTTATGTAGCAGGAATGCCGTTCCTGTGTGTTCCTGCAGGACTCGAGCCCTGTTAGAAAGTTGCTTAATTTTGTATTCAGGAAAAGTGTCCATAGCCGTTTAACCATGACATTGAACCATTGGGATTTCTGAAGAATGCATTGGCAAATAAATGAAAAAGCTAATACAATATACAATATTAGTTTGTCATTGAAATAAAATGTCATAAGGCATATTTTATGCTTGCACACATTGTCCCAGTGTAGGATGCAGGTCCTGCTAATATAACAAAATGAGATCATTAGCAAGTAATTATCTTTAGATCACAACCTCCTGTTGCTGCTAAACTTTGTTCTATTCATGATAAAAGACATGCCCTGTTAAAGGGTGCCTCTGCTTCTGGGGATCGTTGACAGATTAGAGCAGTACTCTGGTAGATTTTATTTTTTTTAAATCAACTGGTGCCAGAAAGTTAAACAGATTTGTAAATTACCTCTATTTAAAAATCTTAATCCTTTCAGTACTTATCAGCTGCTGTATACTATAGAGGAAGTTCTATTCTTTTTGAATTTCTTTTCAGTATGACCACAGTGCTCTCTGCTGACACCTCTGTCCATGTCAGGAACTGTCCAGAGCAGGAGAAAATCTCCATAACAAACCTCTCCTGCTCTGGACAGTTCCTAAAATGGACAGAGGTGTCAGCAGAGAGCACTGTGGTCAGACAGAAAGAACCATACATCTTCCTGTGAAGCTTTCTCAGATCAAGCTGTGCAATAATTTCCAGAAACAAATGCAGATGGCTTGTTCAATGCTGGTCTGTAAAATGGCCTAGTCTATTGGCATATTTATCTAATGTGCTCAGAACATTTATGCCCAAAGTTTCCTTTGACATTTTTTTTTATTTTCAACCTGAGAATAAAGCAGGGAATAGAGCAGAGTGTCCTCTTCATGTTTTCCCTGTGCAATGGCTTCCAAAATCTTGACTCTGGAGACTGGTTCTTGGTATCCTTTTGCAAAAGATATTTTATACAGACATTATACAAAGAATTCTATTGGTCATCTGCTCTGGCTCCATGTGATAGGCTGAAAGCAGCTGGCTGACGGAGCAGTTCATAATATTACTCCCAAATTTCAGCTGGATGCCAGGTAGCATGCATATTGTTTCGCACTGCACCATTTGTCCACTAGTTACACCACCCCTAATGCTTTACTTTTTATGTATGTTTGACATAACATATGAAAAAATACTGTATTTCATATTAAAATAGAAATCATATTATGGACGTTCAGATGCAACTTAAGGCTACGTTCAGACGTGCATATTTTCGCAGCGTATTTCACTGCGGATCCGCCGCTGAAGGATCTCCTATATGCTGCCTTTATGTGTCCCTGCTTGGAGCTGCAATACACCGCTACGAGCAGACACACTGCGATGTGCGAGTCGCCGTGCGCATGCGCAGTATACTCGCACATCGCGGCAGCTTTCGGCCTAGCTCATTGAGCGGGGGAAGCGGACGCGATGTGTGCAAGTACACCACGCATGCGCGGCGACTCGCACATTGCAGTGTGTCTGCTCGGAGCGGCGTATTGCCGCTCCAAGCAGGCACATTTAAGGGCACCATACAGAGGTCCTTCAGTAGCCGATCTGCAGCGTAAAATACGTAAATTCACACGTACCCTTAGGCAGGTTTACTGAGCTGTCATGCAGGCCCTGCTCTGTTAGCATGCTGTCCGTGGTTTTCTTCATCATTGCTGCTAAAACATATGTAACCTCATTTATCAGGGATCTGGACCATATTTCAAAGTACAGACTGTAGATGGACATTGCCACTTTAAATTCCATTTACCCTAACTCATTCTTTGTGCACTTTCTATTTAAAGAATGTCTCATGCTCAAAAAAGTATCCCCTATCCAAAGGATAGAGGATAAGTTTTAAATCGCTGGGGTTCCAAGCGCTGCCCCCCCCCCCTCGTGATCTCCTGTTTGGAGCCCCCCATGCGCTAGCACAGGGGCACGTCATGGCCCCCGCCCGAAGCAGAGGCCGCCACGCCCCATCCATATAGTTCTTTGGCTCTCCCATAGAACTATATGGAAGGGGCTTGGCGGCCTCAGCTTCGGGCGGGGGGTGTGATGTGCTCCGGTGCTAGTGCACAGGGGCTCCAAACAGGAGATCGAGGGGGGGGGGGGGGTCAGCAGTCGGACCCCCTGTGATCTAAAACTTATGCCCTGTCCATTGGATAAGTATTTGAGCATGAGACTTGTGCTTTAATGTTTCTTTAGTTTTTTGTATGTTATTTAAGACCTGAAGATAGAGAGCAAAAGTTTACATATGAGCATTAATTTTTTCTCTCGCAATTTGTTAATTTTTGGTCCGTGCAGTTCTTTAAAGATGCACAGCCAACACCATCTTAGCCCCTTAAAGGGGTACTCTGGTGGAAAACTTTTTTTTTTATTTATTAACTGGTGCCATAAAGTTAAAGAGATTTGTAAATTAAGGAGAAAAGGGCCCAACAAATTAAGGAGAAAAGGGCCCAACAAATTTCTAGCCCAATTTCTCCCGAGTATGGAAATACCCCATATGTGGATGTAAAATGCTCTGAGGGCGCACTACAGGCCTCCAAAAGGAAGGAACGACATTGGTCTTTTGGAGAGAGGATTTGAATGGAATAAAAGTCGGGGGCTATGTCGTGTTTAACAAGCCCCCATGGTTCCAGAACAGAAGAAACCCCCCACATGTGACACCATTTTGGAAACTGTAACAAGAGCATTAGTGACTCTTTATACCCCACAGATGTTTGGAACTGTGGATTGTAAATATGGAAAATGTGATTTTTTTACACTAAAATGCTGTTGTAACCCCAAATTTAGCAATTTCAAAGGGGGTAAAAGGAGAAAAGGGCCCAACAAATTTCTAGCCCAATTTCTCCCGAGTATGGAAATACCCCATATGTGGATGTAAAATGCTCTGAGGGCGCACTACAGGCCTCCGAAAGGAAGGAACGACATTGGTCTTTTGGAGAGAGGATTTGAATGGAATTAAAGTCGGGGGCCATGTCGTGTTTAACAAGCCCCCATGGTACCAGAACAGCAGAAACCCCCCACATGTGACACCATTTTGGTAACTGTAACAAGAGCTTTAGTGACTCTTTATACCCCACAGATGTTTATACCCAACAGTGGGTCGTAAATATGAAAAATTAGATTTTTTTACACTAAAATGCTGTTGTAACCCCAAATTTAGCAATTTCAAAGGGGTAAAAGGAGAAAAAAACTACCAAACTTTGTAACACAATTTCTTCTAAGTGAGGAAATACCCCATATCTGGTCATAAGCAGCTTTTTGGGCCACATGGTAGGACTTAGAAGGGAAGTAGCATCCTTTGGATTTTAGAACATATAGTAATTTTACCTTAAAATATTTTGAGGCCCCACTGCATGTCAGCCAAGGATTTGAACTTGCAAATGATGTAATAAAACCTTAAGTGAGCTCATTTCTTATTATTTTGGTAAAGCACATCTGTAATTATAGCGCTGTTGATCCCATTTTAGAAATAACGTGAAATACTTTTCGTCTTAAACTAAAAAAAAATGGGGATCAAACAAAAGCGTCAGTTAAAATTAATGGCACTAACTTTGTATTCATGTAAATATGACAATATCATGCTAATTACGCAGCTGACCAAAAACTGTGTCAAGCCATAAAAAAAACAAAAAAACAATTGTGCTGGAGTGAAGAGCAATACATTTTGGAAATGGAGAATTTTTTTTTTTACTTGTTCCCTGGATGAAAGAACTTCAACAGGGCTACATATTTTATTTTATTTTGGTTATACAGGATTGGTTGTACGTGTTTCTGGCCACATTAATCCATATATAAGGGACAAATGTGCCAGTTGTCATCGGCACACTATAATAGATTCCTGCCCGGCAAGGTAGGAACCGAAATGTGCGCAAAACCAATCACCTGCAGACATGGCAATGTCAAACACCACACGTGGACAGAAAGGGATACTATTAGGTATTATCAGGTATAGCAAAAATGCCTAAGAAACAGCACAAAACCATGAACAAGCCCATACTGTATTGATCATGTTTCAGATATCCTCCAAACATAAAGAACTATGCCCATATCACCAGGTCTAACAATGAAAATAACATCTGTATACGGCATGACATAGTCATAAAAACTGGTAACACTTATACCTCGTAAAGTATTCATCTAGGCGTATAGTGAGAATCTCTGTGTATGCTTTTTTTTTTTTTTTTTACACATATTACAATTTAGTGTGTTCAGTTGTAAGTGAATATGCCTCTTTGTATTCATCTAGGGGTATAGTGAAAATTTCTAATGTCTAAGTTGCGTTAAAAGGATAGCAACAAACGCTGGTTGGCGGCCTGGACTTCAACGTGTTGAGACAGGGATACTGTAGGTAAAGTCCAAGTCCTGACTGTGCTTTGGTTTATTTAAGATGTCAACAGAAAAATAACAGCCTTAATGTCAGGCCAAATGTACAAAATAAAAACCTGCTCGGCTGAGCTCTACCTAAACAAGTAAAGACTCTCACCATGCCAGAGACACACTAAGTGCCCCTGTACATGAAACAAACAGAAGTAACATGGGCTACTCATAGCATGGTTTTTAGCATTCTACAAGCAGCCGCACACAGGCCTACAGACCCAGGCTTTATAGAGCCCGAACCCAGCCTCACCTGGTACGTAGAGTGACCTCCCACCCATCTCTTGGCCACTCCAGGAAAACCAACCCTGACCAAGTGGGTTGCAACAGCTTATACTAGGATGTGTCAGTAGCATACTATCCCTGACACACAAACTTTCGGTTTTCCTTCATCGAACCCAGGCCTTTCGGTGACACGTAACTGTCTACAAACTGCCTAAAGCCGCATAGGAGAGCATCGTAGGGAAATATACATATCCCTCTATGTATTCATCTAGGGGTATAGTGGGAATTTCTGATGTATATGCTGTTTTAACCCCTTAAGGACGCAGGACGTAAATGTACGTCCTGGTGAGGTGGTACTTAACGCACCAGGACGTACATTTACGTCCTAAGCATAACCGCGGGCATCGGAGCGATGCCCGTGTCATGCGCGGCTGATCCCGGCTGCTGATCGCAGCCAGGGACCCGCCGGCAATGGCCGACGCCCGCGATCTCGCGGGCGTCCGCCATTAACCCCTCAGGTGCCGGGATCAATACAGATCCCGGCATCTGCGGCAGTTCGCGATTAAAATGAACGATCGGATCGCCCACAGCGCTGCTGCGGGGATCCGATCATTCATAACGCCGCACGGAGGTCCCCTCACCTTCCTCCGTGCGGCTCCCGGCGTCTCCTGCTCTGGTCTGTGATCGAGCAGACCAGAGCAGGAGATGACCGATAATACTGATCTGTTCTATGTCCTATACATAGAACAGATCAGTATTAGCAATCATGGTATTGCTATGAATAGTCCCCTATGGGGACTATTCAAGTGTAAAAAAAAATGTAAAAAAATGTAAAAGTAAAAGTAAAAAAAAAAGTGAAAAATCCCCTCCCCCAATAAAAAAGTAAAACGTCCGTTTTTCCTATTTTACCCCCAAAAAGCGTAAAAAACATTTTTTATAGACATATTTGGTATCGCCGCGTGCGTAAATGTCCGAACTATTAAAATAAAATGTTAATGATCCCATACGGTGAACGGCGTGAACGAAAAAATTTTTTAAAAGTCCAAAATTCCTACTTTTTTAATACATTTTATTAAAAAAAAATTATTAAAAATGTATTAAAAGTTTTTTATATGCAAGTGTGGTATCAAAAAAAAGTACAGATCATGGCGCAAAAAATGAGCCCCCATACCGCCGCTTATACGGAAAAATAAAAAAGTTATAGGTCATCAAAATAAAGGGATTATAAACGTACTAATTTGGTTAAAAAGTTTGTGATTTTTTTTAAGCGCAACAATAATATAAAAGTATATAATAATGGGTATCATTTTAATCGTATTGACCCTCAGAATAAAGAACACACGTCATTTTTACCATAAATTGTACGGCGTGAAAACGAAACCTTCCAAAATTAGCAAAATTGCGTTTTTCGTTTTAATTTCCCCACAAAAATAGTGTTTTTTGGTTGCGCCATACATTTTATGATATAATGAGTGATGTCATTACAAAGGACAACTGGTCGCGCAAAAAACAAGCCCTCATACTAGTCTGTGGATGAAAATATAAAAGAGTTATGATTTTTAGAAAGCGAGGAGGAAAAAATGAAAACGTAAAAATTAAATTGTCTGAGTCCTTAAGGCCAAAATGGGCTGAGTCCTTAAGGGGTTAAACATATCGTAATTTAGTGACACCAATTGGAAAGGAATATCCCTCTATGTATTCATCTAGGGGTATAGGGAGAATTTTTAATGCGTACATTGTTTTACACATATTTGAATTTAGTGTGACCAATTGGAAGGGAACATCCCTCTGTATTCATCTAGGGGTATAGGGAGATTTTTAAAGTTAGTTGGGGGGGGGGGGGTTAATAAAATGTTCAGTGGGGCGTACAAGTTAAAACAAAAAAAAATGAATTTAAAATGGCCGATGGGGTATAAATGACTAAAAAGGAGGGAAAAATTTAAGTTCTAAGGATGTATGGTAAATTTGGAAGCATTCTTTCATGTAAAGGCCAGGTTTGGAGGGACACTTGTTGCACTGATATGTAACATCTTTTCTTATCCCTCTACGGGCACACACCCGACGCTGCTTCTGTGGTCTCTTTTACTTCTCTGTTGAGGGGATCTCTGTGGGAAAATTTTGCCTGGGAACAATACGGCTGATGTTTATGCCAGAAACGGAGGCCTCCTCTCCAGAATTGCTGAAGATAAGGGCCTTTATTACTTTTTCCTGAAAGTTCAGGAAAGAGCTATTGTACCCTGCCTCCCATGCCACTACAAAAGCATTATAAAATGCAATCTGGATGAGGTGGACTGCCAGCTTTTTCTACCATCTCCTGGTCTTTCTCATGGCATTGTCGGGTTTGATGACTTGGTCCGAGAGGTCCACCCCACCCATGTAGCGGTTGTAGTCCAGTATTGAAGTTGGTTTTTGGACCTCTGTGCTTGACCCCCGCACAGGAACAGTTCTGCTTTCATCTGGATGAATGGAGGACAGAATAAGAACCTCTCTTTTGTCCCGGTATTTCAGAAAGAGAAGGTTCTCTCTGCAAACTGCCCTTCTTTGCCCTTTCGGAAGCGGTGTGGAGAGCAAGGTTTTTGGAAGGCCCATTTGTTTTTTTCTAATAGTTCCACAAGCTACGGTGGACCTTGCAGCAAGGGACTTAAGGAGGGGAATATTGTTATAAAAATTAACTATATACAGGTGATATCCCTTGTCGAGAAGAGGGTAAATCAAATCTCATACAATTTTTCCCGTAATGCCCAGGGATGGGGGACAATCAAGGGAGAATTTAAAGCGGTGTGTGTAGCCGCTGTTACTTTCACACACCTTATACATTTTTATCCCGTACCGGGCTCTCTTGTTAGGGAGGTAGTGCCGGAACATCAGCCTCCCTTTAAAGCTTACGAGGGATTCGTCAACCGCTATATATTTTTTTGGGGGGGATATACTTCTGCAAATTTAGAATTTAGCTGATCTATTAGGGGCCTAATTTTATATAACCGATCATAATTGGGGTCTTGGCAGCGCGGGCAGAGGGTGTTGTCATTGTAATGGAGACATTTGAGAAGGATCTCAAAGCAGGTCCTACTCATAACGGATCGGTCCCTATTTCCATATTTTAAAAAAGGCCCCAAAATTTACAGAATTCCACTGGGTCTGTGGGGGGTCCAATGTTGCCCTTGGGAGATATATGATGTGGGGTGGGAGGCAAGGAGTTGCTGGACATACAAATTAGTTTGGTGAACCATGTTATTCACTAATTCCTCTGTGAAAAAAAAAAATCTATTTCTTGGAATCCCTCTGTATTAATTTGGACACCTGAGGAGGCAGTATAGTTGGAAACCTGGGGAGTGTAGTTGGTAGCAGGTACCCACATGCCATCCGTGCCTGTAGCTTCAGGCTCTGCAGCTACTCTTCTCCGCTGTGCAGGGGCCTCATCACTCTCAGAGGATGAGGGTGAGTATTAGTGTTGCTCGCGAATATTCGCAATTCGAATATTATTCGCGAATATAGCATATTTGCGAATTCGCGAATTTCGCGAATATAGCGCTATATATTCGTAATTACGAATATTCGTTTTTTTTGTTTTTGTTTTGTTTTCTTCACAGTACACATGACAGTGATCACCCCTCTCTGCTTCCAGCTTGTGTGGTGTAAAGAAGGCTGTAATACTACTGTGTGAGACTGGCGTGCGAAAATTCGCACATGCGAAAATTAGCATATGTTAATTTTCGCGTATGCGAATTTTCGCGTATGCTAATATTCACATATGTTAATTTTCGCATACGCGAATTTTCGCATATGCGAAAATAAAACGAGAATATAACGAATATGCGAATATTCGCGAATATATGACGAATATTCGTCCATATATTCGCGAATATTCGCGAATTCGAATATGGCCTATGCCGCTCAACACTAGTGAGTATGAGGATGCAGATGACATTATCATTTCCTCTTTGCTGTCTGTATAATTGAATATCATAGCGAAGGCCTCCTCTGCGCTTTAATACCGTTGAGCCATTTTTTTTTTACTACTACTGCTACTACTAGACGGATCTGATGACTGAGAACACAATCAGATAACTGTCATCAGATCAGGTTCAGTCATTTGATCTGTGCTGTCAAACAACTTACGATGTAATTTTTTTGTGTTTTTTTTTTTAAGTGGGAAGGGTTAAAACAATTACTTCATGGATCTGATGACTGACAACACGGATTAAATGACTGACAGCACGGGACTGAACAAACAACTAACAATTAGATTTTTAGGGGGTTTTCTTTTATTAAAAGAATTACTGCACGGACGTAATGACTGACGGCACAGATCTGATGACTGACGGCACGGATGTAATGACTGATGGCACAGATCTGATCACTGACAAACTATATACGGAAAGCACAGATTTGATCGCTGACAGCACAGATCTAGTGGCAAGTACTAGACAGGTGATTTCATTTCTTTACACAGTAAGTGATTTTTTGCTGAGGCAGCACACTTGGGGGGGGGGGGGTATGTATATGAATAGAAGAGAGAACAGATGAGATCCTCAAAGCTGGAGGCAGCACACAGGAGGCAGCAGATCTCTCACATGAGGCAGCAGATCTGACACAGGGGGCAGCAGATCTCTCAGGGGGTAATATGTTTTACTTGAGGGGCACACTGAGGAGAACTTTTTTGAGATCACTGACAGCGATATAGGAATGGAGCCTGAGATCAAGTAGCAGGCTCACAGTGATCAGTGATCTGTCACAGGAGGCAGCAGATCACACAGGGGGCTATATTTTTTACTTGGTCGGATATGTATGTATTTGGGGGCACCCTTGGGGGGCACACTGGTGGGGACTTATGTGAAATCACTGACAGCGATCTCACTGACAGGGACAGGAGCCGGAGATCACTGGCAGGTACGGGGAGCAGAGATACTGCAGCAGCAGGCTCTCAGCAATTTGTCACAGGAGGCAGCAGATCCCACAGGGGGGGGGGGGCTATATTTTTTTACCTGGGGGGATATGTATGCAATTGGGGGCACACTGGTGGGGACTTATGGGAGATCGCTAACAGCGATCTCACTGGCAGGAACGGAAGCCAGCCACAGCAGGATGTATGCAGGTGGATGGATGCAGGAGCTGCCATAGCAGGATCTGAAGGTGATCGGGGGTTATTCTGGGGTTAAATCGCTTTCTTTTAGACTTTTTTGCTAGGTCTGCAGTTAGACTACCAAATCTGAGGAGATCCGGCAGAGAAATGAGCTTCTGAGATTTGGTAAACACCGCGACTGGTAAACACCACCACTTACTGATTGGCCAATGACAACGATCAGCAGCAGGGGACCATTATGATTTTTCCCAGCCGCATAGTAACATCAGTCAGCTGTTCAGAACAGCTGCAATGACGTTTCTCTCACCATGCCCCTGGACATGGTGATAGAAAATGTATTGGACGTGTATGAACGTCCATTTGCGTTAAGTGACCGGAAAAATGGACGTTCATACACGTCCATTTGTGGGAACGAGTTAAAGTGTTTATCCAAGAATAAAAAAAACAGACTTAATTTCTTTCAAAGACTGCGCCCTGTCTTTCTCCATTTTGGGTGTGGTATTACAACTTGGCTCCATTCACTTCAGTGGAACTGAGTTGCAGAACCACACCCAACATGGGAGACAGACAGGGAGCGGTCTTTAAAAGAAATTACCTCTGTTTTTCAATTCCTGGAAAACCCCTTTAAAGAGGAGCTGCTGTAATAACTGCTAAGAGCTGATGATACTATTGGATAGTTGTTAGCGTATAAAAGCAAATTGTACCATTCCTGGAGCTGATGGTGGATGCCAAACTTATAAAGTCACCTTTTTTTTTCTTACTAAATTGTCTAGGAGGCAGAGCCACACTGCCTATTGCATTCCTCCTCATGCACCCTCAACTCATAACCCCTATTTGAGTGACAATTAGAGTTCTGTAAATTCATGTTTGGAATTTTAACATGAATTACCTAATATAATGGTAATCCCACACTCATTTGGTATGTCAGTTTTTATAATGTTTTTGAATATTTAATGTTTGAGTTCAAAACACACTCGGATTTTGACATATTTTCTAGCCATGTTGGTCATATAATGAGTTGGTGTCATTGGTCATTGATGAGAGGTACAGTAAATTAGAAAGTGTACATTTCTTCTAACTAAATATTTTTTTCTTTTTACTTTTAGAATTCTATCAGACATAATCTCTCCCTACATACACGCTTTATCCGTGTTCAAAATGAAGGAACAGGAAAGAGTTCTTGGTGGATGCTAAACCCAGAAGGTGGAAAGACTGGGAAAACTCCACGGAGGAGAGCAGCATCTATGGACAGCACAAATGGAAAGTTCTTAAGGATAAAGGGCAAAACAGGGAAGAAGAAGCAACAACAGGTGCAAACTGCACCAGAACCAACAGTAGAAGGCAGTCCTTCTTCTCAACAAGCAAAGTGGTCCGAAAGTCCATCTTCCCACACCAGTGATGACTTTGATGTTTGGGCTGAATATCACAACAGAGCCAACACTGTGGCTGGGAATATGAGTGGAAGACTTTCACCCATTTTGGGAAATGATGAGCCAGATGACCTGGATGATGATGAGGTCACACCCTCTTCCCCTCTAATGTACCCTAGCCCATCTAGCGCCCTCTCTCCTAATGCCCGCTGTTCAGTTGAAATGCCACGGCTTGCAGAACTTAGTGGTAATATAGGTATGAGTGAGGGGCTCTCAGATCATTTACTGGATGAGCTCCAGGATGGTTATAATGTAGACTCTGCTGCTGCCCTACGCCAACGAAGCCCTGCATTTTCATTCACATCTAAGTGCCCAACTTTAAGCAGCAGCTCTAATGCTTTTTGCGGCACTGTTTATAATCAGCCGACTATGGGAATGATGAGGCGGTTACCCATGCAGACAATCCAAGAGAACAAACAAGCTGCTTTTTCTCCAGGCAGTACATACAGGAATTCATCCCTCCAGGATCTCCTAACTGCCATGTCCTATGGACATAAAGAAGGACTTGTGCAGAGTGATCCAGGTTTAGCCACTATGCTGGGGCCACAGCGTAACCATAGGCAGAACACAGGCATGCTAAACAATTGTGACTCAGGACAAGTGCCATACTCTGCCAGTTTAATAAAAAGCCACAACCTATACCACCCACCAACTCTCAATCATCACTGCTCTGTTAACAACAGTGCCTTAGCTAGCTCAAGTGGACTGATAAACTCTGAATCCTGCAGCTTATCATCTATTCCACATCACAACTACTATAGTAGTCAAGGTGGACATGGAAACCTGCTAGAAGGGCCATACCAAGGCCCATACCACCACCACCACCATCACCATCATCATCATCCTCAAATGTACAATCAGGACAGATTCCCAACAGACTTAGACTTAGATATGTTCAATGGTACTTTAGAATGTGATGTGGAATCAATCATTCTCAATGACTTCATGGACAATGACGAAATGGACTTCAACTTTGACTCTGCTCTGCCACCACAAGGAGGGTTCAACATGGCTGCCACAGCACAGCCTGCAAATCAAAGCTGGGTACAAGGTTAAATTGCATTGAAAGCCAGTTTGCAATCTTAAGTTAGATGCATTTTCTTCAAGGCAATCAGACAGATATTTATCTCATATAAGTAAATGTTTGGTTGATATATTATATTGGTTTCATTGGACCTTCTTTTGGATGGTAAAATAATAAATGGTTAGGTTTTTAGAGCAGTTTTGTGGGAAAAAAATTATGATTTAACTCATATACCAATACCAAGGCCTAATTTCCAATCACATTTTGTTCCGAAGTTCAGTCTCCCACAAAAAAAAAGTTTGTGAAAAAGTTGCCTTTGTTTGACCTTTTGTTAAAGTCAGTTTGAAAAGTTTGTTCCCACTGCAATGGTCCATTTTTACGGGTGATAAGTTGTGAAGTGTTTCTTTTCCAAAGAAAGGAATCTCAGTTTTTTTGTGCACTTTGTTAAGCGTAATCATTACAGTGTATTTATTTTGTAATGTCAGAACAGCAGAGTTTAGATTCCGATACATCACTTTGTATAAGACATGTTATAAACTAACATTGGGTTGTATATCTAATTATGTATCTGATGAGAGAACATTATCTGGGTCCCTTTAAGGTATGTAAGCCATTCTGAGCACGAGATTACATCTTCTGTATGGTACTTCTCTTACATCCTACCTGATGTTCTTAACTTTTAAGTCTCAAAAAGTAGGTAAAAAACACGAAAATATTTACTGTCAGCAAATGATGAACTATGACAACTCTCTTGTGAAATGTGCTTTATTTACACGTATAGCTTATGTCTGGTGCAATGAATTCTAATGATCAGAGATGTCATCAGGGATAGGGACACTGGCACATGTATGGGGAAATAGTAAAGATGGGCATATGCCAAGGAACACTGCTCAGGGTCAGGGGTTGGTGAAAAGAGCTTTGGATTACTTTATCATGTGACAGCTATTCAATTTTGACACTACAATCTAAGAATTTTTCTTCCATGAATTATTGCTGAGTCTGCAATTTTTGGCAGAAAATCTTTACGTGTATGACTTAGGCTTAGGTCTGAATGATGCAGTGCAACTTGCAAGATCGCTAGTTAAAAACCTATCATAAATAATCTGCCAGCATTTTTCAATTTTAGTCCTCAAGAAACCCCAGCAGGTCAGGTTTGGAGGCTTTCCTTAATATTGCACAGTTTTATAATGGTCGTTAATTCAGTAATTTCCGTAGGTTTTCCCTTCATAGGAACTCTTAAACATGACCTGTTTGTGTTCTTTGAGCACTACATTAAAGGAATCCTGAAGTAGAGGATAAGCAGGTACGTAAAAAAAATTTGTACAAAACAATAATCTCACATTCTAAAACAAGACTTCTAAAACAATACCTTTAAAGGACAAACTCAGGTTAATCAACATAAGAAGTAAAACAAATGATAGATGCAGAATGATATTTAACAGTCATATGTTAGCTTTACCTGGTTAGTCTGTTTTACATAATATCATAATTACAGGAATATTATGACTATTATAAGACTAGTTTTAGATGAATGTAATGGGGCCACATTTTATCATCCATTTTATGATCACAATATCCAGATCTCCCATGGTTCTACTGAACCAAATCTATGTCACCAACAAACTATGTGGTGATCTTAGTTTACTTTAGTAGAACCACTTGGGTCTTGTGGATGTGTTTTTGGACACAAAAATGTTGTCTCATTACAGCCTTTTGGAATCGGTCTGATATAACATCCCTTCTTTCTGTATGGAAATAATGACAACTGTTGAGAGGAAAAGTGATGGTATGATGAACAGAAGACATTAAGAATCCCTGCACTTTGTAGCAGCACTCAGCGGCACTAAATGAGTTATCTGATGTGAACAGCTAATTCTTATCAGCCTTCTCTTCCCTTACTTAAACCAGACATTTACTGAAACTGGCACTTTGTTCTGCCACAGAGCACAAACAAGTTAAATGGGAGCGCCTACAGTCGAAATGGTGGTAAAAGGCATTTTCACTGAATAAAGTTGCACATTTTTTTTCTATTATGGTGCTACAGCCAATGCAATAGTTTTGGCTATTTTATTTACTCTTATCCAATATACAGCTGGGTCAAGCTGTGTTTGGGCAGTGACTCTCATAATTTAGCCTCTGAACACAATCACAATAGATCTGAAAGAAAGTCATCAATGATCGTCTAAAGTTAAAGGGTTTAACAAAAATATTACATTGACTGTTTAGCAAGAATGCCCTTTTTTGTGCAGTCCCTCCATTTTTGCAGACTCAAAAGTACCGTACTTGGACAGACTAATAAAATTATACATATAGAATGAGTTTTAGTACCTAGGTACACCAAGTAGTAACCAAGTAAAGCATGCTTTGTTGGATGTCTGCCTCAACCATTAAACCATCAAAAAAAATGTCCACTTATTTACCTGATGGAGCGCCTGGATTGCATTTGGAGTAGGTCATAGGTCTTTATCCTTCTTTACCAATAAGCATCATTCTGTCATTATTGTGGGATTTAACTAAATTTAACAGTTTAGGACTAAACCCTTTAGAATTCATATAATAAAAAAAAACACTAGTGGCAGTAGTCCATTGACAGACATACATGCCTACGCCAAACTAGTGTCTCAACCATATGATGTTATACTTTGTTGTACCACCTACACCTTCTTTATACTGTCCTCTTCCCATCATTCCGGTATAAGTTAATCTTGGCTTTATCTGTCCAAATGATTATAAGCTGGCGATACACACTATATTAATATTGTTTAACTCTCTGATTTCACCAGGAGCTACAGCCCATCTGCACCATTAACATGCTCAATCTTTTTGATCTAATTTAAAGGTGATGGCCTACACTTCTCTATCATATTGATGGCTTTGTTTATTATCTATTGTGGTGAGGCTTAGAAGATAAACTGTAAGAATGATGTCACTGTCCAAATACTTCTGTAGGCATACATATAGATAGATGGGGGGGGGGGGGGGGATTTATGAAATCTACTAGAAATAAAAACAATCACCAGTTGGATCACAGATGGTCATTTTCCATGACATGTTGGAAAATAAAATTAGAAACCTACTTGGTTAACATCAACACATCCTTTATTCTTTGTTTGCCAGGAATACGTGATTTTCCTCCATCATAATTATAGGTTCTAGATAAATTGTACCAAAAATGAACCCAAAAACATTATTGTTGAAGATACTGTACAGATGTGTTTACCCTCATGATGCAAACACAATGTATTATTGCAAGTTGCTTCCTAAACCTCCAATGTACTGTACATAAAAACCACTGGATAGTCACATTTGAAAGAGCATCAAAAAATCATGTTTTCTTTTTCTAAGCTAGTCGTCTTTTGACACACATCTTGGGATATTCTTAATCCAAGGAAAGATAAGGAAGGACACATTTGTACTTACTGACAGTATATGAACTAAATTATGGCTCAGAAATGTGCACCAGATTGATAGAAGAATGGTACCATGGTTAATGCAAAAATAGTAAGATGTTCCCTGATGAAGCATTGGAGTAGGTCAATACATGGTGTAAGTGAATGCTGTCTCGTACATTTCTGTGCCATGAGGGTGAAGCAGTTCTTTTTATATGTGGCCCTTGCCTTGGAAACATACCAAGCTTCCTCCTGCAAAGTGACAGTATATATTTGAGACACATGAATGTCTATTGTCATGCAAGCCTCCAAAAGTCTGTGTTTTTGGTATCTCTTTTACTGGGCCATCTAAAAAAGGGATACAGTTGACTTTATATAAGATGGATCCAAACGTACTGTATGCTGTGCAAACATATTGGACACATCTGCCATTCACCTTTACATTAACATACTTTTTTGTGCTATCCTGTTGTACTGACAAGACCTGCAGCCCACATTTTTCTATACTGCCAAAAAGGCATCCTGACAGAAACCTGCCCGGTTCATGCCTAATACACTTTTGGCATATTTCTTATAATATACTTCCTGACCTGTACTGTCAGCTGTATGGAAAAACATAGTGTGAATTGAGTTTCGGTATCTTTTTAGCCAAGGTCACACATCCTGCAGCAGTGGTTTTATTTAAAACAGAACTTTATCTTTCTCAGTACGGTATGTTTTGGAATAGAGAGAAAAAAAATGCCAGAATGCAATTGCTGATGTTTGCCTTTTGTTTTCCATAACCATAATTTGGCTGCATTTTAGCTTCTATTGGACCCCCTGCGGTTCCACTGAACCGAAATTCAAATACCAAGTGAGAGCATACTGTGCTTCTATCACATAACTTACTAAAGAACGAGAGCATTTTATATGGGCTCTTTAGAAATATTGGTGCAAAGTAAATAAATGGTGTTGCCTTCTCAATGCCAGTTCATAGACATCTGTAATGTGTACAAATCAAGCCAACTGTAGCTTTGTAATGAAATGCCATAAACGCCATGCACTTTAACGTTCTGTCCCTAGAAGACAGCATTAACTGATCAATACACACAGAACAAACCTATATATTATATACTAAATTTATATAATATATATTTGAACCTATATAAGCTAGTAACATTTTCTACAGGATCATGTGTGACAATCTAACAACCCATATCTTTTCTAATTAATTGTTACCTGTGAGGAGTGAAGGGTTGGCCATTGTACCTTAATTCCAGACTTTCCCAAGAAAAACAGAGTGAATCCATTTTAAAAGCCTTATTTATTCAGATATATTTAATGATATACATTGCTAATATATATGTTTGTGATATATTTTTGTGTTATTTTCTTGGCTGTGTATAAAGGAACATAACATTTCAACCCTCGGCAAACATTATGGAATCACTACCCAGCTTTTATACAGTTATGACACAAAACACATTCTATGGTTGGACATTCTGGATTTATGAAACATATCACAAATAAATGAAAGTAAAACCTCAGCACAAGACCACATTTTTGAGATGACCACCCCCTTATCCAAACCATACATGATGCATAGTGAGACCACCCTCATAAAAGACCACTTAAAAAAAAAAAAAAAAGTTACTACTTTGTGCCACCTCCTTAGACTTTTATGACATTCCGTGTCCTCTGAGGCATGGACTTTCTTAAAGGGGTACTCGAGCGCTAAGACATCTCATCCCCTATCCAAAGGATAGGGGATAAGATGCCTGATCGCGGGGGTCCAGCCGCTGGGGACCCCCGTGATCTTCCACACCGCACCCCGTTAGAATCAGCCCCCGGAGCGTGCCCACTCCGGGTCTGATTACTGTCGATCACGGGGACGGAGCAGTGACGTCACGGCTCCGCCCCGTGTGATGTCATGCTCCGCCCCCTGCGGCGTGGAAGATCACGGGGGTCCCCAGCGGTGGGACCCCACGATCAGGCATCTTATCCCCTATCCTTTGGATACTCCTTTAATGATAAATTATATTCTGTACCAGGATGGTTTCTATTTTCTTATAGAGCTGTTGGTAGATCATCTTAATAGGATGGAGACTTGTTTGGACTTTTTTTTTTTTCACCAAAAATATTTAATCAGATATAGACAAAGTAAAAAGAAAACAGGGTAAATATGCTTGAAAAGTAGTGATTGGATAGTTTTTGCCAAAGGTTGTAGTATGAAAAAAGGGGGTTCACAAAGTTCTTGGTCTTTTTTTACTCAATATCATGATTGGATAAAGAAAAGACACAATTGATATGGTTTTTGATTTCCCCCATAGAATGTGTTCCTGACTCAGAGAAAATGATGCCAAACTACTGGGTCATGTGACTGAAACTTGTGAAATGGGCTAAGGACATTACTTTCAATTATTACTTTGTTCTAATAAAAAAAAAAAAAAAAAAAAAGGAGAAGGTTCTAACACAAATAATTCAATAGACATTTAATGAAAAATAGTTTTTGATGTAGTCTTGTATTTATCCCACAAAGAGCTGTTTGGAGAAGCCTAATGTTAATATAAATATGCAAGTAAACCCACAATTCTGAATAGATAAAAGTATGCACACATCAGCGAGAGTTGAGTTTAAAGTGAAGGGGTTAATAATTGTAATTGTGATTGATTTGCCCCGTTCTGGTCAGTTCGGTGTTCTTACTTCTTTGGATGACTATAGTCAAACTGCTGTTGGTACCTGTACTGTTTTCATGCTTTCTGTGTGTACGCTTAATGAGACTGCACTGCCATGGCCTTTTCCCCTCAGTTGTTAATGTATGCTAGGATACATATATGGTGCATATATCTTATACATATACATAAAGCCTTCCAAAGCATATCTGTCCAAGTAAGCCATGTGTGCTGAATTCCTATGGTAGAAAAACAATAAGATATGTATATCAAAGGCTAAACTATACTTCCAGTCATACTTAAAAAAAATTGTCCTGTCCAATGGAAACAAATGTATCTAAATCTGGGATAACACACATCATCCTAGTTCTGAATATTGTGGCTGTTTACATGTTCTTTTTTATGTTTTTATTTCATTTACAGAATTTAATATATACAATACCATGTACATACAGAAATATATGAGGAATTATTTTATTTTATGTTGCTGTTTTCTTTTTTGTATGCACACAAACCATTTTGAGTTCAAATGTTAAGGACTGTTAATTTTTATGTCCTCTGTAATAATTGAGGTTTTGTCATTGTGGCAATGCTGCATTTACGTATCATGCAGCATAATGTAGGCTGGACATACTGTAAAAGGGGCATAAGCCTGCAAGGTTATGTGTACCAATGCCTTCCTCTGGAACAAAAGTGGTGGAAGGTGAGTTATGAGATTCGTGTCTATTAGAGAAGGGGGGAACCTACAAGGCTAACTCCGAAAGTGCCTTACTGCACCAGGAAATGCCATGTAGTATCTCACAGTTACAATAATTTCTTCTGTAAATGAACACACCTCCTTATATGATTCTACTGAATATCTAGACTCTGATCAAGAACAGCTGTGCATTGTATAATGGTTATGAGTATCCAGATATCAGTTCACCATGCAGTGTACCAATGCTCAGTATCACTATACATTGCTTCACCTTGCCCATCTGGATCCCCCTTGTCCTCCTCACTGCAGTGTAAAGCGATTGTAACGTTTTTGGGTGTGTTGTTGTAGTGTGTGAATTTTCAGATGTAACATAAACATGTGTATACTGACTGTACAGAATATTTTCAGGAATAAAATTGTTTTAAATATTGTATGTCTTGCTGGGGGTGAATTTGCCTGTTCAACTATATGACTTCAACATATGTACATTATGACTTTATCAAATTGTTATTAGATTTTATGTATTCACAGGATACTCTCTAGTGACATCAACACATACAATGGGAATCAAAAGTTTGGGCACCCCAGGTAAAAATTTGTATTAATGTGCATATAGAAGCCAAAGAAAAGATGGAAAAATCTCCAAAAGGCATCAAATTACAGATTAGACATTCTTATAATATGTCAACAAAAGTTAGATTTTATTTCCATCATTTACACTTTCAAAATAACAGAAAGCAAAAAAATGGCATCTGCAAAAGTTTGGGCCCCCGGCAGAGTTAATATCTTGTACTGCCCCCTTTGGCAAGTATCACAGCTTTTAAACACTTTTTGTAGCCAGGCAAGAGTCTTTCAATTCTTGTTTGAGGTATCTTTGCCCATTCTTCCATGCAAAAGTCTTCCAGTTCTTTGAGATTTTTGGGCTGTCTGTCACACACTGCTCTTTTATGGTCTATCCATAGATTTTCAATTATGTTGAGGTCAGGACATTGTGAAGGACATGGCAAAAACCTTCAGTTTACGCCTCTTGATGTAATCCCCCGTGGATTTTGAGGTGTGTTTAGGATCATTATCCATTTGTAGAAGCCATCCTCTCTTCAGCTTCAGCTTTTTCACAGATGGCATCAAGTTAGCATCTAAAATTTGCTGAAATTTTATTGAATCAATTTTTCCTTCTACTCGTGAGATGTTCCCTGTGCCACTGGCTGCAATACAACCCCAAAGCATGATTGATCCACCCCCATGCTTAACAGTTGGACAGAGGTTATTTTCATTAAATTCTGTTCCCCTTCTTCTCCAAACGTACCTTAGCTCATTCCGGACAAAAAGTTAAATTTTAACCTCATCGGTCCACAGAACTTGTTTCCTCCATATGTTCATTTGCAAAGTTCAAAGGCTGATTTTTGTGGTGAGGACGAAGAAGAGGTTTTCTTCTGATGACTCTTCCATGAAGACCATATTTGTACAAGTATCTCTTTGTAGTGGAATAGTGTACCACAACTCCAGTGTCTGCTAGATCTTTCTGGAGGGATTGTGCAGTCAAACGTCGGTTGTGTGAGCTGTTCTGTCTGATATTGTTCATGGTCTTCCAGATCTTGCTTTAACTTCCACTGTTCCTGATGACTGCCATTTCTTAATTACATTCTGGACAGAGGATATTGACATCTGAAAACGTTTTGCTATCTTCTTATAGCCTTCTCCAGCTTTGTGAGCATCAACTATTTTCAGTTTCAGATTTCTAGACAACTGCTTAGAAGAACTGATTGTTGGGGCAAGGTCAGATGAGTCTGGGCATTTGAAACCTTTGAGATTGACATCACCTGGTCTTCCCAGATGATGATTGAGAACAATCCATGACACTGGCAGGTCTCAGCTTTGCAAAGGGGGCAGTGCATGCTATAAATTTTGCAGGGTGCCCAAACTTTTGCAGATGCTGTAAATGATGGAAATAAAATCTAACTTTTTTTGACATATTATAAGAATGTCTAATCTGTAATTTGATGCCTTTTGGAGATTTTTCCATCTTTCCTTGGCTTCTTTATGCACATTAATACACATTTTTAACATCATTCTCATTCATAATTGTACATCATTCTCGCAAGTTGTAAAACATACAGTAACCTAAAACTAAATATTGTCACCAAGAACAAAGAACACGTTTGTGTTCAACAGACTCTTCCAAGTATTTGATGGAGACCCATTATGTACCCACTCATCCTACTGGTAGAAGCAGAAATATCAGGATCCTAAACCATAAAATGCTTAGAGATGGCACCTCCCCATTCATAATAAAAATGTAGTAGTAATAATAATAATAATAATGTATTCATCTAGGCATTAGAACTTAATTTAAAGGTTTATGTGCAATATACAGATAGAGCCACAAAGTAGTAGTTGCGAGGGGGAAACCTTTTCTGATATTGCGCAACATATCATGCAATTAATGAAATTGGGCATATTCCAAAGTCCAGGTAATGTAGTAGTTAACTGAATGGAAAGAAAATGTGGATTTATGGTTACCCCTCTTTGATTCCATAGTACATGCACATGCAGCACTTCCACACTGCTCTCCTGCATTGCAAATAATGTGTCCTGTCATACCTATAGTATAATCTGCATTCTGTCTTTGCCCACAGTTAGTTACATAGTTACATAGTTAGTACGGTCGAAAAAAGACATATGTCCATCAAGTTCAACCAGGGAATTAAGGGGTAGGGGTGTGGCGCGATATTGGGGAAGGGATGGGATTTTATATTTCTTCATAAGCATTAATGTTATTTTGTTCCAGGAATGTATCTAATCTAAGCTGTTAATTGTTCCTGCTGTGACCAGTTCCTGAGGTAGACCGTTCCATAAATTCACAGTCCTCACGGTAAAGAAGGCGTGTCGCCCCTTGAGACTAAACTTTTTCTTCTCCAGACGGAGGGAGTGCCCCCTCGTCCTTTGGGGGGGTTTAACCTGGAACAGTTTTTCTCCATATTTTTTGTATGGGCCATTAATATACTTATATACGTTTATCATATCCCCCCTTAAACGTCTATTCTCAAGACTAAACTATTGTAACTCCTTTAATCGCTCCTCATAGCTAAGATGTTCCATGCCCCATATTAGTTTAGTTGCGTGTCTCTGCACCCTTTCCAACTCCGCAGTGTCCCTTTTATGGACAGGTGCCCAAAACTGAACAGCATATTCCAGGTGAGGCCGTACCAATGATTTATAAAGGGGGAGTATTATGTCCCTGTCCCTTGAGTCCATGCCTCTTTTGATACATGACAATATCCTGTCGGCTTTGGAAGCAGCAGCCTGACATTGCATGCTATTCTGTAGTCTGTGATCTATAAGTACACCCAGATCCTTCTCTACCAGTGTTTCCATCATTTCAATGTTTGAATGTGCAGGAGAACCTGTTGTTGTATAGTGATGATATATGATCCATCCATTCCCAATAGACCTCAAACGGGTGAAATTTTTTTTTCCTGCCAAGGGCCATTTGGATAGTTACAAAGTCATTTGCGAGCCAAAAAAGTTATCAAATTAGCCGCTATTTCTTGTCAAACAAATAGTTAACTTTCCCCAATGTACATACCAGGCACAGGTACCTGACAAGACAGTACCTGACAAAGCAGAGCAGGTTCAAAAACTTGACAGGACAGTTAGGAAAGCATTGAGGAGGGATCATACATCCTGGAGAAGCCAGAGTAACAATTCTTTATTATTCAGAAGTTGTGCAAAGCTCAACAACCAAGTTCAGATTCACAAACTATATGTAAGCTGACCGATCACATGTAAACATGTTCAAACAAAGTAAAACAATGTATAAAACAAACTGGGAAATTGATCAAAACCTCTCCAGAGGAAAAGTTGCTGAGTTGCCCATAGCAACCAATCAGATCGCTTCTTTCATTTTTGAAAAGGCCTCTGAAAAATGAAAGAAGCAATCGGATTGGTTGCTATGGGCAAATGGGCAACTTTTGCTCTGGACAGGTTTTGATAAATCTCCCCCTTTATTTTTATTTTTTGGAAAGGGAATGTAAATCCTCCTAGCTGTTACTGGATTGGCACCAGACAGACTAGGGTGCAGAGTCAAAAGGTAAGTAATAAGATACAGTCTCCAGAATAGTCACTAGTAGGCAGACAGCTGGGTTGATATAACAAGCAGTGGAACCAGGAACACTTACTATGGAGCAGGAATCACCAAGAGCATGGATTGTAAAGCAGAACCACATGGGTCACTGCAGCAGGACGAAAACACGTCTAGCAGGTGTAGACATATGATGGTAGAACTACAAGTACCAGGTAAGATCGTAAACAATGAAACAGGACTGGTAGATGTGAATGCAGGACTGGTGGCTGTAGACACAGAACAAATTAGACCAATAATGAAGATACCAGGCTGACAAACATAGATACAGGAGCAGAAGGGCTTGGCAAAAGAAGAACCTTGGAGCAGGTCTGGTCAAAACCAGGAATTGGAACAGACTTTGAAACAAAGTTGGCTTGCAATTAAGTTGGCATGAGGTAAGAGTCCACAGACTTAAAGGGGTACTCCGCTGGAAAACATTTTTTTTAAATCAACTGGTGCCAGAAAGTTTAACAGATTTGTAAATTACTTCTATTTGAAAATCTTAATAATTCCAGTACTTGTCAGCTGCTGTATGCTCCACATGAAGTTTTTTTTCCTTTCTAAACTTCCTTTCTGTCTGATAGCAGTGCTCTCTGCTGACACCTCTGTCCATTTTAGGAACTGTCCAGAGTAGGAGCAAATCCCCGAAGCAAACCTATCCTTCTCTGGACAGTTCCTAACATGGACAAAGAGATTACTGTGGTCAGACAGAAAGGAAATTCAAAAAGAAACGAACTTCCTGTGGAGCATACTGGAGCTGATAAATACTGGAAGGATTAAGATTTTTAAATAGAAGTAATTTACAAATCTGTTTAACTTTTTGTCACCAGTTGATAAAAAAAATGTTTTCCAGCAGAGTACCCCTTTAAGCAAGAACTGAGAGCAAGGACTAAAGGGGGAGATTTATCAATATGTGTCTGTGTCCAGCCAGTTGCTGTGTTTTTTGGCTTATGTGCGTTAAATTTATATCCAAACGGCGCACAAACCTTGACAATTTTTTTTAAGGTTTGTGTTATCTTTTTGCTCCTTTTAAAAAAAAAAAAAAAAAAACTGTTAATATATCTCGCCCACTGCATATTGAACAATGACGCAGTGAATTCACAGTCACTTTTGCCAAAGGTGTCTATTTTGAAATTGTGCAAAATTTTTGCCCAAATTTCAGCCAATAAAATGTCTGGAATGCAATGATAAATCTCCTCCTAAGAGCTTTAGGCTGAGGTATATAGCAGAACCTAATAATCAATAAAGAGCAACTGTTTGTAATCGGACGTAACTGTTGACTTGCTGGAGTACAGGGTGTGGCAAAGCAGAAGACATTTGGATAGCTCTCCAGAATAAAAAGACGACATGTCAGCAGGGAAGAGAGGAGCCGCAGTGCAGATCATAACAACCATCATGCATGTTCAAGTTGTCATGAAATATAATACAGTGTCAACTTTTCCTCTGCACAGGTTTTGTTAAATCTCCCCCAAAATCTCTATAATTTAATGGTGTGTTGATCCAGAAATAAGAAGAGCAATGTTTATTTGAAGGAATCAACAAAATCTTTGCATTCTCCAGATATTACAATTAGAATAAATCTCTGGCTTAATATCTTTTATCTTAAAAATAGAAGAGACTCAATATGATACCATTCTCTCGGATATGCATGAAACTCTTAAGAACCTTGTCTTTTTTGGCCTTGATAGTTATACTGATATTTTTACTAATCTGCATCTATTTTCTAATTGATATTATTATATTTTTTTTATTATGTTGCTTATGTACCAGATTTAAAGATATAATTTACAGCAAGCCCAAGGAAATAGGAAATAATAGACTGGAGCGGACGAGTCTCGATTATATATTGGATGTCACGGTTCACTGTATTCCTGATTGGATAATAAGAAGGTGACTGCTGAATTTGATTTATGTGGATGGAGTTGGAGACAACTGGGATAATATATACGTTATCATAGAAATCCATGGACACTGTATTATATTTCATAACAACTTGAACATGCATGATGGTTGTTATGATCTGCACTGCGGCTCCTCTCTTCCCTGCTGACATGTCGTCTTTTTATTCTGGAGAGCTATCCAAATGTCTTCTGCTTTGCCACACCCTGTACTCCAGTCAACAGTCAACAGTTACGTCCGATTACAAACAGTTGCTCTTTATTGATTATTAGGTTCTGCTATATACCTCAGCCTAAAGCTCTTAGGAGGAGATTTATCATTGCATTCCAGACATTTTATTGGCTGAAATTTGGGCAAAAATTTTGCACAATTTCAAAATAGACACCTTTGGCAAAAGTGACTGTGAATTCACTGCGTCATTGTTCAATATGCAGTGGGCGAGATATATTAACAGTTTTTTTTTGACCACAGTTTTAGGTCCGGTTGTAAAAGCGCATACGGCGCAAAAATGAGCCGACCGGACCGAACGTTTCACTCCGGTCGGCTCATTGAAGTGAATGGCATACGGGAGCGCATACGGTCACATACGGGAGCGCGAGGTTTTAGCTCCCTCCTGCCGTATGCGCTCCCGTATGGGACAAAACGTAGTGTGGACCCAGCCTTACAAGACCCAGTGGAACACAAAGAAATGGCACACATAAAGATAAAAGGAGCTTCTCATTATGGTGTCTATTTTTGCCATCTATGCCTAGTATTTATAATATTCTCCTGAACAATTTCTTGTCACACAGAAACAAACAGGGTGGGGCCAACCATCGCTGGGCCCCTTCTTTCAAGGGCACCGAAGCAGAAACATGGGCTGCCACTCTAATATATATGTCCAAGCTTGAAGACACTTTATAAGGTACTGTAGGCTCTGTATAAAACACTGCATTACTTCTAGAGGAGCTTACCTTGATAAGGCTAAGCAAAAACACCAATAAAAACATCCATTCTGCGTTTTCATTTTCAGTGAAAAAACACTGCAGCCAGATGTTAGCTGCAGGTCAATAGGGAACTGCAAAATGGCATATCCATTTGGAATTTTTTTTAGTTTGTCATTTTGTTTAATCCTTTTGCCATTTTTTCACTCCTCTTTGGTGTTTTCCTGCTCCTTGGCAGTTTCTCAAAATTGCAGCATATTGAGACTTGTGGCGTTTTTCTCCCACAGAGGCCAATGCGAGAGAAAAAACGCCAAGAGAAACGCCATGTGGGTTTTAACTTTGGCATTTTTTGGGGCGGTTTTTATTCTTTTTTTGGCGATCCAAAAAAGGGATGGAGTTAGCTTTTTTAAATTAAATTTCATAGATTACAATTTAAAAAAATAAATAAAAAGATACAGTAGGGATGGGAAAATTTGTAAAGATACAGTAGGGATGGAAAAAATTGTAGGGAACAAAATTTATATTTTTTAGAACAGGGACCAATTTATGATGGTGGGCAGGGAGATAAAAATGTAGCTGGCAATATAAAAAAATGGATAAAGGGGCCATTTGATTGTAAAAATAATAGATTTTTTTTATAAATGTTGTGAAACTTTTTATTAATAAACGTAATTTAATTATACAGTATAATAATGACTTGGTACACTGTTTTTAGGACACACATCAGTGTGAAATTTATTAAGCAATCCAAACAAGGTAACGTTTCGGTCCAATGAAGACCTTCCTTAGACCTATAAACAGTAGAGACAATAATGATAGATTATCAAAATGAGATATCTAGTAATGTAAAGTCAAGGAAACTAGACAATAGACAATAATAAATATAGAAAATAGTAGTCTCATACAGACAATGCATTAGTCCACTTCACAAACGTGCAACAAATATTTACATGTATATGGGTACTCGATATAGATTTCTTAAACCAAGTGATCATAATAAGTACATGACATTTGACGTATATGCTGATAATAGTAGCATAAAGTAACTTATAGTGATTAACCTGTTAATGCCCTGTACATCCTTGGTCCTTTCCCTTTCTATAAAATAGCGGGTAGGGCCCGGCCTCTAACAACAGCTGGGACCCGTGGCTAATAGCGCGCAGCACTGATCGCGGTGCCGCGCGCTATTAACCCTTTAGATGCGGCGTTCAAAATTGATTGTCATGTCTAAAGTGAAACTAAACTACCCCCGGCTAGCTCAGGGGGCTGTTCAGGACTGCCACGGCATCCCGAACATCTGTAGGATACGAGGAGGGTCCCCTTATCTGCCTCCTGGTGTCCGATCGCCAAATGACTGCTCAGTGCCTGAGATCCAGGCATGAGCAGTCAAGCGGCAGAATCATTGATCAATGTTTCCTATGAGAAAACATTGATAAATGTAAAAGATCAGTGAGTGCAGTGTTATAGCCCCCTATGGGGGGATCATTAACCCCTTCAATAATAAAAGTTTAAATCCCTCCCCTTTTCCAATAAAAAAAAACAGTGTAAAGAAAAATTTTAATAAACATATGTGGTATTGTCGCGTGCATAAATGTCCGAATTATAAAAATATATCATTAAGTAAACCACATGGTCAATGGCGTACACGCAAAAAAATCCCGAAGTCCAAAATAACATATTTTTGGTCACTTGTTATATCATGAAAAAATGAATAAAAAGCGATCAAAAAGAAGTAGAACGGTTCAAAGCCATGTGGAGGGTATGTGGATAGGAGGCCGGATATGTGTGCATGTTGTTCACTTCCGGTTGTATAGAAACCTGAAGTGGAATAAGGATCATGATGTAGGGAAAATAGTATTGCTGTAGTGTAGGGGGAGCATGGTAAATGTTTCTGTAGTGTAGGGCAGTGTTTCCCAACCCAGTCCTCAAGGCACACCAACAGTCCAGGATTTTAATTTTTCCCAGTTCTATTCCAGTGGAGTAACTGAAAAAACCCGGAATGTTGGTGTGCCTTGAGGACTGGGTTGGAAAACACTGGTGTAGGGTAATATACCGCAAAGGAGAACTTACATTGGTGTCAGGGGTAAAGAAAGCTCCGGTCTACGGCATGGAAACCGGAAGTTCGGCTGGCACGTGACTCACATGTGGAACGCAGCCTGCGTTCCACTGCGTACCTGTGTGACAGGAAGTTCGGCAGCGTCGCTAGTGGGTGGAACGCATGCTGTGTTCCACTGTGTCATATGTATGGGGGAGACAGATAGAAGAATGAGAGTCCATAGAACAGATAGCAAATTGTAATATGTGAAATGGAATGTGGGGAGTGTGTGGAATAAACAAAATAAACTGATTGTAAGGTGTGAAAGAATATGTGTTCTAGTACATGAATAAATGAATAGAGAGAAAACTTTACGGCCAGTGGACCGTCAATGAGAAAATGATGGGCTAATACAAAAATACAAAAACAACATATTGGTGTAAGACATGGTATGGATGTAAAATGGCAATCTATAAATAAAACATGTATGAAATATGTGATATGCAGTTATACACTATATTAGAATTAGAAATGAGCGAACTTTTGAAAAATTCGATTCGGACGATTCGCCAAATGTTTTGAAAAAAATTAGTTTTGATCCGAATTTATTTGTGGCGAATCTATATTAAAAACGTCTATTTCTGGCCTACAGAGAGCCTCAATAGGGGTGTAGAACACTTTGCTGTCTTCTAACACGCATATGGAGTGTGCTGGGGTAGTGAAATAGTACTGTTATTCAGAATAACATGCAGATTACCAGCATTGCTTTTAGAATCACTGTCACAGAGCAGCCCAATGACAGAGCCTGGAGGTGGCATCAGTATGAGGAGACCATATAGTGGCTGAAGGACACAGCGTTGAGGTTTTGGCAGCATGAGGAGACCATATAGTAGCTGAATGACACAGCCTGGAGGTGTTGGCAGCACGAGAAGACCATATAGTGGCTAAATGACACAGCGTAGAGGTGTTGGCAGCATGAGGAGACCATATAGTGGCTGAATGACACAGCGTGGAGGTTTTGGCAGCATGAGGAGACCATATAGTAGCTGAATGACACAGCCTGGAGGTGTTGGCAGCACGAGGAGACCATATAGTGGCTAAATGACACAGCGTAGAGGTGTTGGCAGCATGAGGAGACCATATAGTGGCTGAATGACACAGCGTGGAAGTGTTGGCAGCATGAGGAGACCATATAGTGGCTGAATGAAACAGTGTGGAGGTTTTGGCAGCATGAGGAGACCATATAGTGGCTGAATGACACATTGTGGAGGTGTTGGCAGCATGAAGAGACCATTTAGTGGCTGAATGGCACAGTGTGGAGGTGTTGGCAGCATGAGGAGACCATATAGTGGCTGAATGACACAGCTTGGATGAGGCTGAAGCATGAGGAGACCATATAATGGCTGAATGACACAGCGTGGAGGTGTTGGCAGCACAAGGAGACCATATAGTGGCTAAATGACACAGCATGGAGGTGTTGGCAGCATAAGGAGACCATATAGTGGCTGAATGAAACAGTGGGGGGGGTTTTGGCAGCACGAGGAGACCATATAGTGGCTGAATGACACAGTGTGGAGGTGTTGGCAGCATGAAGATACCATATAGTGGCAGAATGACACAGCGTGGAGGTGTTGGTAGCATGAGGAGACCATATATTGGCTGAATGACACAGCATGGAGGTGTTAACAGCATTAAGAGACCATATAGTGGCTGAATGACACAGCATGGAGGTGGTGTCAGCATGAGGAGACCATATAGTGGCTGAATGACACAGTGTGAAGGTGTTGGCAGCATGAGGACACCATATAGTGGCTTAATGACACAGCGTGGAAGTGTTGGCCGCAAGAGGAGACCATATATAGTGGCTGACTGACACAGCGTGGAGGTGTTGACAACATGAGGAGACCATATAGTGGCTGAATGACAGACACAGTGTAGAGGTGTTGGCAGAATGAGGAGACCATATAGTGGCTGAATGACACAGTGTGGAGGTGTTGGCAGCATGAGGAGACCATATAGTGGCTGAATGACACAGCGAGGAGGTGTTGGCGGCATGAGGAGACCATATAGTAGCTGAATGGCACAGCCAGGAGTTAGCAGCAGCATGAGTAGACACTATTGCTTCACAATCAGGAGCAGTCAGGAGCAGGCAGCAGCAGTACTCAAGAGGGTTTCATAATCCCTAAGATTGAAAGATCAATGTTGAAATGTCTATTGAAGAGATATGTTACCTCATGCTATCATCAAAGAATTTAAGGCCCAAGCCCAGCAGCATCACTAAACCATATAGTTGCTGAAAAACACACCCTGGAGCAGGCATATGCATGAGTTTACAAGAGGGCTTCACAACCCCTAACATTAAAATGTTAATGATGAAATCTGTATACAAGATGTATGTTAGCTGGTGCTAACATCAAAAAAATGTAGGTACAGGCCCGGCAGCATCAGTAAGCCAAGTAGTTCCTGTGTTACGCCGAGCGCTCCGGGTCCCTGCTCCTCCCCGGAGCGCTCGCTACACTCTCGTTACTGCAGCGCCCCGGTCAGATCCGCTGACCGGGTGCACTGCGATACCACCTCCAGCCGGGATGCGATTCGCGATGCGGGTGGCGCCCGCTCGCGATGCGCACCCCGGCTCCCGTACCTGACTCGCTCTCCGTCGGTCCTGTCCCGGCGCGCGCAGCCCCGCTCCCTAGGGCGCGTGCGCGCCGGGTCTCTGTGATTTAAAGGGCCACTGTGCCGCTGATTGGCGCAGTGGTTCTAATTAGTGTGTTCACCTGTGCACTCCCTATGTATACCTCACTTCCCCTGCACTCCCTCGCCGGATCTTGTTGCCCTTGTGCCTAGTGAAAGCGTTCCCTTGTGTGTTCTTAGCCTGTGTTCCGACCTCCTGCCGTTGCCCCTGACTACGATCCTTGCTGCCTGCCCCGACCTTCTGCTACGTCCGACCTTGCTTCTGTCTACTCCCTTGTACCGCGCCTATCTTCAGCAGTCAGAGAGGTTGAGCCGTTGCTAGTGGATACGACCTGGTCACTACCGCCGCAGCAAGACCATCCCGCTTTGCGGCGGGCTCTGGTGAATACCAGTAGTGACTTAGAACCGGTCCACTAGCACGGTCCACGCCAATCCCTCTCTGGCACAGAGGATCCACCTCCTGCCAGCCGGCATCGTGACAGTAGATCCGGCCATGGATCCCGCTGAAGTACCTCTGCCAGATGTCGCTGACCTCACCACGGTGGTCGCCCAGCACTCACAACAGATAGCGCAACAAGGCCACGAGCTGTCTCAACTGACCGTGATGCTACAGCAGCTACTACCACAGCTTCAGCAATCATCTCCTCCGCCAGCTCCTGCACCTCCTCCGCAGCGAGTGGCCGCTTCAGGCCTACGACTATCCTTGCCGGATAAATTTGATGGGGACTCTAAGTTTTGCCGTGGCTTTCTTTCACAATGTTCCCTGCACTTGGAGATGATGTCGGACCTGTTTCCCACTGAAAGGTCTAAGGTGGCTTTCGTAGTCAGCCTTCTGTCCGGAAAAGCCCTGTCTTGGGCCACACCGCTCTGGGACCGCAATGACCCCGTCACTGCCTCTGTACACTCCTTCTTCTCGGAAATTCGTAGTGTCTTTGAGGAACCTGCCCGAGCCTCCTCTGCTGAGACTGCCCTGCTGAACCTGGTCCAGGGTAATTCTTCCGTTGGCGAGTACGCCATACAATTCCGTACTCTTGCTTCTGAACTATCCTGGAATAATGAGGCCCTCTGCGCGACCTTTAAAAAAGGCCTATCCAGCAACATTAAAGATGTTCTGGCCGCACGAGAAATTCCTGCTAATCTACATGTACTCATTCATCTTGCCACTCGCATTGACATGCGTTTTTCCGAAAGGCGTCAGGAGCTCCGCCAGGATATGGACTTTGTTCGCACGAGGCATTTTTTCTCCCCGGCTCCTCTCTCCTCTGGTCCTCTGCAATCCGTTCCTGTGCCTTCCGCCGTGGAGGCTATGCAAGTTGACCGGTCTCGCCTGACACCTCAAGAGAGGACACGACGCCGCATGGAGAATCTCTGCCTGTACTGTGCCGGTACCGAACACTTCCTGAAGGATTGTCCTATCCGTCCTCCCCGCCTGGAAAGACGCACGCAGACTCCGCACAAAAGTGAGACAGTCCTTGATGTCAACTCTGCTTCTCCACGTCTTACTGTGCCTGTGCGGATATCTGCATCTACCTTCTCCTTCCCTACTATGGCCTTCTTGGATTCCGGATCTGCAGGAAACTTTATTTTGGCCTCTCTCATCAACAGGTTCAACATCCCGGTAACCAGTCTTGCCAGGCCCCTCTACATCAATTGTGTTAACAATGGAAGATTGGACTGTACCATACGTTACCGCACGGAGCCCCTTCTAATGTGCATCGGACCTCATCAAGAAAAAATTGAGTTCTTGGTCCTCCCCAATTGCACTTCCGAAATTCTCCTTGGACTACCGTGGCTCCAACGCCATTCCCCAACCCTGGATTGGTCCACGGGGGAGATCAAGAGCTGGGGTATCTCTTGTTTCAAGGACTGCCTTAAACCGGTTCCCAGTACTCCCTGCCGTGACCCTGTGGTTCCCCCTGTAACCGGTCTCCCTAAGGCCTATATGGACTTTGCTGATGTGTTTTGCAAAAAGCAAGCTGAGACTCTACCTCCTCACAGGCCTTATGACTGTCCTATTGACCTCCTCCCGGGCACTACTCCACCCCGGGGCAGAATTTATCCTCTGTCCGCCCCAGAGACTCTTGCTATGTCTGAGTACATCCAGGAAAATTTAAAAAAGGGGTTTATCCGCAAATCCTCCTCTCCTGCCGGAGCTGGATTTTTCTTTGTGTCCAAAAAAGATGGCTCCCTACGTCCTTGCATTGACTACCGAGGTCTTAATAAAATCACGGTAAAGAACCGCTACCCTCTACCTCTTATCTCTGAACTCTTTGATCGCCTCCAAGGTGCCCACATCTTTACCAAACTGGACTTAAGAGGTGCTTATAATCTCATCCGCATCAGGGAGGGGGATGAATGGAAAACGGCATTTAACACTAGAGATGGACACTTTGAGTATCTGGTCATGCCCTTTGGCCTGTGCAACGCCCCTGCCGTCTTCCAAGACTTTGTTAATGAAATTTTTCGTGATCTCTTATATTCCTGTGTTGTTGTGTATCTGGACGATATTCTGATTTTTTCTGCCAACCTAGAAGAACACCGCCAGCATGTCCGCATGGTTCTTCAGAGACTTCGTGACAATCAACTTTATGCCAAAATGGAGAAATGTCTGTTTGAATGTCAATCTCTTCCTTTCCTAGGATACTTGGTCTCTGGCCAGGGACTACAAATGGATCCAGACAAACTCTCTGCCGTCTTAGATTGGCCACGCCCCTCCGGACTCCGTGCTATCCAACGTTTTTTGGGGTTCGCCAATTATTACAGACAATTTATTCCACATTTTTCCACCATTGTGGCTCCTATCGTGGCTTTAACCAAGAAGAATGCCAATCCTAAGTCCTGGTCTCCTCAAGCGGAGGACGCCTTTAAACGGCTCAAGTCGGCCTTTTCTTCTGCTCCCGTGCTCTCCAGACCTGACCCATCTAAACCCTTCCTATTGGAGGTTGATGCCTCCTCAGTAGGAGCTGGAGCGGTTCTTCTACAAAAAAATTCTTCCGGGCATGCTGTTACCTGTGGTTTTTTTTCTAGGACCTTCTCTCCGGCGGAGAGGAACTACTCCATCGGGGATCGAGAGCTACTGGCCATTAAATTAGCACTTGAGGAATGGAGGCATCTGCTGGAGGGATCTAAATTTCCAGTTATTATTTACACCGATCACAAGAATCTCTCCTATCTCCAGTCTGCCCAACGGCTGAATCCTCGCCAGGCCAGGTGGTCTCTGTTCTTTGCCCGGTTTAATTTTGAAATTCACTTTCGGCCTTCCGATAAGAACATTAGGGCCGATGCTCTCTCTTGTTCCTCGGATGCCTCGGAAGTAGAGCTCTCTCCGCAACACATCATTCCTCCTGACTGCCTGATCTCCACTTCTCCAGCCTCCATCAGGCAAACTCCTCCAGGGAAGACCTTCGTCTCTCCACGCCAACGCCTCGGAATCCTCAAATGGGGTCACTCCTCCCATCTCGCAGGCCATGCGGGCATCAAGAAATCCGTGCAACTCATCTCTCGTCTCTATTGGTGGCCGACTCTGGAGACGGATGTTGTTGATTTTGTGCGGGCCTGCACTGTCTGTGCCCGGGACAAGACTCCTCGCCAGAAGCCTGCTGGTCTCCTTCACCCTCTTCCCCCCCTCCCTACTCCCTTGCCCTCTGGTTTGCCCGCTGTGGATGAAATAACTCGTGATCTTTCCACCATATGGAAAGAGACCCAAAATTCTCTCTTACAGGCTTCATCACGCATGAAGAAGTTTGCTGATAAGAAAAGAAGAGCTCCCCCCATTTTTTCTCCCGGAGACAAGGTATGGCTCTCCGCTAAAAACAGGGGGAGACCCAAGGGGGGGGGTACTGTTACGCCGAGCGCTCCGGGTCCCCGCTCCTCCCCGGAGCGCTCGCTACACTCTCGTTACTGCAGCGCCCCGGTCAGATCCGCTGACCGGGTGCGCTGCGATACCACCTCCAGCCGGGATGCGATTCGCGATGCGGGTGGTGCCCGCTCGCGATGCGCACCCCGGCTCCCGTATCTGACTCGCTCTCCGTCGGTCCTGTCCCGGCGCGCGCGGCCCCGCTCCCTAGGGCGCGCGCGCGCCGGGTCTCTGCGATTTAAAGGGCCACTGCGCCGCTGATTGGCGCAGTGGTTCTAATTAGTGTGTTCACCTGTGCACTCCCTATGTATACCTCACTTCCCCTGCACTCCCTCGCCGGATCTTGTTGCCCTTGTGCCTAGTGAAAGCGTTCCCTTGTGTGTTCTTAGCCTGTGTTCCGACCTCCTGCCGTTGCCCCTGACTACGATCCTTGCTGCCTGCCCCGACCTTCTGCTACGTCCGACCTTGCTTCTGTCTACTACCTTGTACCGCGCCTATCTTCAGCAGTCAGAGAGGTTGAGCCGTTGCTAGTGGATACGACCTGGTCACTACCGCCGCAGCAAGACCATCCCGCTTTGCGGCGGGCTCTGGTGAATACCAGTAGTGACTTAGAACCGGTCCACTAGCACGGTCCACGCCAATCCCTCTCTGGCACAGAGGATCCACCTCCTGCCAGCCGGCATCGTGACATCCTGAAGCACACAGCCTGGATCAGGCAGCAGGATGTGTACATAAGAGGGCTTCACAACCCCTAACATTAAAAGATCGATGTTGAAATCTTTATTGAGCATGTATGATTGCTAGTGCTACCATAAAAAAAATTGTAGGTAATATCCAAAACAGTCCCAGCAGAATCAGAAAACAATATATTGGCTGAGTGACACAGCCTGAAGGTGGGGAAAGCATAGGGAGCTCATATAGTGTCTGAATGGTACAGCCTGGAGTTGGCCGAAGCATGAGGAGACCATATAGTGGGTGAATGGCACAGCCTGGAGTTGGCAGAAGCATAAGGAGACAAAATAGTGGCTGAATGAAACAGCCTGGAGGTGGCAGCAGCAGCAGCATCAGGAGTCCTGAAAGTGACCCTGTGACAGAGTGGTGTGGTGGGTGGCAATACCAATACCCAGGGATGAAGGTGACTGGAATGTTTGTAACTGGGGAGCAGTGCCTTAAATCTGTTTGGCACTATCCATATTTGTGAAGTGTTGTTGTGGCACTATGGTCAATCTACTGTGATACATCAGGCATTGGTGGTTGGAAATCCTGGCTGATCCATGCCTGATTCATCTTCGCAAAGGTCAGTCTCTTCACATTTTTTGTGGACAGAGGAGTTCTCCTTGGGGTGACTATGGCACCCGCCCTACTAAACACCCGCTCTGATGCCACACTACTGGCCGGGCAGAACAGCTTTTCCAGGGCAACCTCTGCTAGTTGCGGCCATAAATCAAGTTTGGCTGCCCAGAAGTCCAGCGGATCTTCAATGTTTGTTGGCATGGCCATGTCAAGGTATGCCACAACCTGCTGGTTCAGGTCCTGCTTCATGTCTACCTGCTGCTGATGAGGTGCTTCACTATGCGGGTGAAGAAAGGTACTCATCAGCGACTGTAGACTCAGGCTGCTGCTGATGGTGCTGGTACTGCTCCTGCCGCCCCACCCCTCCCCAGCAGCCATGGCAGTGGAAGGTAAGAGCAGAGGGCCCCCGAGTCAGACCTGCTAGTGGATGGACAATGGCGCCAATAGGCATCAGCCAACTGACTACGTAGAATCTCTCTGTAGTAGTTTTCCATTTCCAGATTTCCTGGAGTAAGCCATGCTCCGATTTCTTTACGAATGACTTTTAGCAGTTCCTCCCCTGTGTGACTCTTTTCACCAAGGCAAACCATGTGAAGAACAGCGTGACACCGCTGTGCCCTGCACACATGGTATGCTGAAGGGCTACTGAGACTTGTGCGGGCAGTGGGGGCTGAGGACACGATGGAGGATGAGGAGGCGGAGTTGGGCACTGTCACAGGACCAACGGGCTGACAGCGTGGAGGAGGAAGTGGCGTGACCTGTCCAAATTGGGGTTGTGGCTGTGCAGGAACCACATTCACACAGTGAGCCGTAAAGGACATGTATTGTTCCTGACCTTAGTTACAGCTCCAGACATCGGCGCTGCCATGCACTTTGGTACACACCGACAGGCTCAAGCACTGGCCCACCTTCTCTTCTACAAAATTGTGCAGGGCTGGTCCTGCCTTCTGCACAAAGAAATGATGGCTTGGCACTCTCCACCTCGGCTCGGCATAAGCCATCAGTTCTCTGAAAGGTGCAGAGTCCACCACTTGAAAAGGGAGGGACTGCAGCACCAGCAACTTAGACAGGAGTACATTCAGCTTCTGTGCTGTTGGATGAGTGGGCGCATACTGTTGTCTCTTTGACATGGCTTCGTGGATGGATTGTTGGCAGAATGGCTGAGTAAAAGTGGGAGGAGCAGGAGCATGTGGAGAGGCAGAAGGAGGGTATGACACACAGCTTCCTTCGGCTGAGGTGGTGGAGCCTTGGCTGGCTGAAAGAGGGAGCAGCGTGCCACTGGGTGATGCAGCAGGCTGGACCACGACATCCAAGCCACGGTTCTACCAGGCCACTTTATCGTGGCAAAGCATGTGTTGACGCAGGGCCGTGGTGCCAACATTGGGACCCTGGCCACGCTTCACCTTCTGCCGACATATCTTGCATGTGGCTATGTGAACCTCCTCCGGATGCTTGATGATTAACTGCCACACTGCCGAGTAGCTGATTTTTCCACCAACAGTCCGCACAAATTGACTGCTACTGCCGCCGTTTCCAGGAACCCCTATTCCACTACCTCCCAGGAAGGTAGGCTGCTGCGAAGCAGGTGGTATTCCCCCGACACGTTTGGCTCCAGAATTTCCACTTCTGCCACCACGCTGACTGCCAACCATGCTACCACCTTGCTGTCTCATCTGCTGCCTCAAGGGCAACCTGCAACTCTCTTCTCCTGATGATGATGAAGCCCCTTCTGCATCCGGCTCCCAATTGCAATCGACTTCATCATCATCGAGTTGGGTCTGCACGTCACTGATGTCCTCCTCAGGTTCCTCGACAGTATCTGCTTCAGGACCATGAATGCTGGCAATATCACCTCCAACGTCACTCTCCTCATCACTACTTGCCCGCCTAGCGGAGGAAGCGGCGGATGTCTCCTCCACTTCTTGACTGGGCAGTAGCTGCTGACTGTCCTCTATTAGATCGTCCTCAGTGAATAGTGGAGCTGAACCCACAGCATAAGATACTTCTGTAGGAGAGGGAACAGCATAGGACAGAGGCAATGGGAGGACAGGGACTGCTCCCGGGCCATGCCAACTGAGGGTTGTGTCTGAGGAACCCATAAACTGTTGACTGTGAGTGTCAGATTTCACTTGTGATGAAGTGGATGATCGTGTTAACCAATCAACGACGGCACAAGGGTTGCTGGTCGAGGCACGACCGCTAGCTGATAACAGGAGCTCAAGCCTCTCATGGCCTCTCATTCTGCCACTCGACCCTAGTCTGCTGCGACCTCTGCCTGAAGGATTTAGGCCTCTACCACTCTTCTGTGCACATTCTGGCACTTCTCTGCCTGACATACTTAGTGCGTATATGAGGGGAGTACAATACGCTTCACTACTCTTAAAACAGTATTTGTCTAGAACAGCAGCAGGTGTGCACTTTTTTCTGGCCTTTCGCAGTATGTATGCCCTTGACAGATTAACAGGTGCAAAATAGTACACTACTTAGATGTACGTATGCGGTATGCACTTATGAGGGCATAAAAATGCGCTACAATGAGCCTAAAAACTCTGTAATTTTTTTTAAAACACCAGACGGTGATTACTTTGCCTGTCCTTTAACAGTATGTAGGCCCTTGACAGATTAACAGGTACAAAATAGTACACTACTTAGATGTAGGAATGTGGTATGCACTGATGAGGGCAGAAAAATGCTCTACAGTACACTTAAAAAAGTATCTGAGTACAACACCAGCCGATGACTACTTTTGGCTGGACTTTCACAGTATGTAGGCCCTTGACAGATTAACAGGTACAAAATAGTACATTTCTTAGACGTACGTATATGGTATGCACTTATGGGGGCAGAAAAATGCGCTACAATGAGCCTAAAAACTGTAATTTTTTTAAAACACCAGCCAGTGATTACTTTTGGCTGTCCTTTCACAGTATGTAGGCCCTTGACCGATTAACAGGTACAAAATAGTACACTACTTAGATGTACATATGCGGTATGCACCTATGAGGGCAGAAAAATGTGCCACAATGCACCTAAAAACACTCTTTTTTTTTTTTAAAACATCAGCCGGTGATTACTTTTTTTCTGTTCTTTCACAGTATGTAGGCCCTTGACAGATTAACAGGTACAAAATGGTACACTACTTAGATGTAGGTATGTGATATGCACGTATGAGGGCAAAAAAATACGCTACAGTACACTTATAAAACTTATTTTCATAAAACAACAGCCAGTGATTACTTTTCCCTGGCATTTTACTGTATGTAAGCTTGTTACAGATTAACAGGTACAAAAGAGAGCACTACTTATATGTAGGTATGGGGTATGCACATATGAGGGCAAAAATATGCGCTACAGTACACGTGGAAAACGTATTTTCATAAAACAACAGCCAGTGATTACTTTCCCTGGCCTTTCACTGCATGTAGGTTTGTTACAGATTAACAGGTACAAAAAAGTGCACTACTTAGATGTAGGTATGTGGTAGGCACATATGAGGGCAAAAAAAATGTGCTACAGTACACTTGGAAAATGTATTTTCATAAAACAACAGCCAGTGATTACTTTTCCCTGGCCTTTCCCTGTATGTAGGCTTGTTACAGATTAACAGGTACAAAAAAGTTCACTACTTAGATGTAGGTATGTGACATGCACGTATGAGGGCAAAAAAATGCGCTACAGTACACTTATAAAACTTATTTTCATAAAACAACAGCCAGTGATTACTTTTCCCTGGCATTTTACTGTATGTAAGCTTGTTACAGATTAACAGGTACAAAAAAGAGCACTACTTAGATGTAGGTATGGGGTATGCATGTATGAGAGCAAAAAAATGCACTACAGTACACTTGGAAAACATATTTTCATAAAACAACAGTCAGTGATTACTTTTCCCTGGCCTTTCACTGTATGTAGGCTTGTTACAGATTAACAGGTACAAAAAAGTGCACTACTTAGATGTAGGTATGTGGTAGGCACATATGAGGGCAAAAAAAATGTGCTACAGTACACTTGGAAAATGTATTTTCATAAAACAACAGCCAGTGATTACTTTTCCCTGGCCTTTCCCTGTATGTAGGCTTGTTACAGATTAACAGGTACAAAAAAGTTCACTACTTAGATGTAGGTATGTGACATGCACGTATGAGGGCAAAAAAATGCGCTACAGTACACTTGGAAAACGTATTTTCAGAAAACAACAGCCAGTGATTACTTTTCCCTGGCCTTTCACTGTATGTAGGCTTGTTACAGATTAACATGTACAAAAAAGTGCACTACTTAGATGTAGGTATGTGGTAGGCATGTATGAGGGCAAAAAAGTGTGCTACAGTACACTTGGAAAATGTATTTTCATTAAACAACAGCCAGTGATTACTTTTCCCTGGCCTTTCACTGTATGTAGGCTTGTTACAGATTAACAGGTACAAAAAAGTTCACTACTTAGATGTAGGTATGTGACATGCACGTATGAGTGCAAAAAAATGCACTACAGTATACTTGAAAAACGTATTTTCATAAAAAAAACACCAGCTGATGATTACTTTTGCCTGGACATTCCCAGTATCTACACTTGTTACAGATTTACAGCTACAAAATAGTACACTGCTTTGATGCAGGTATGTGGTTTGCACGTATGAGGGCAGAAAAATGCACTACAGTCCGCTGAAAAAAACTATTTTTGCACCACAGCCGCAGTACACAACAGTGCAGCACCAGAAAAAAAATAAAATAAAGTGTATTAAACTCAAAATTGCACTCTGTCAAAGAGTATTAAGAATGGAGTGAACTGCTGGTTATTATACCGTATACAGACTAGAATAAGCAGCAGATGATTTCTTATGGAAAAAATACACAGAATTGCACTGAAAATTATTCATGCCTCCTCTGCTAAGGTTGATGAAGTTGAGGCAGCTTGTTGAAATGTATGAGGCAACGAAAAAGCTATCTGCCCCTCTCTAATAAAATGCTAAATAAAGTGACTGGGAGGTTAATGGCTGGCATAAAAACCCTTTTCAGTGAGAACAAGCACTGCTCTCTGTCCAGAACGCTGATGTGACTAGCAGTTGGAAGTGGAACACTGCACTATGATCAATTCAGCGTGTCTGTGTGACACACAGAGACACGCAGTCTGTCCTATCCCTCTGCAGTGAATGGCATGAAATGAGCAGCCGCATATATAGGACTGTGACATCACAGGGGTGACTGGCTGCTGATAGGCTGATGTGATTCAGGGTCATCCCACCTACCTCCCTTCCTTGCCTTGCCTTCCTGCCTTCCCAGCATCCCCTGCCCCATGTACTGACATGTGGATCCGCTATTTTAGGTGTCCTGGAGCCTGGAATGCTTTAAAATTGAGTTTAATTAAATGATTCCCTGATAGAATCGTGGCGATATTCACATTCATTGTAAATCAAATATTTCATGAAATTCATAACGAATTCGGGTTCGTCTGCTTCGATTCGCTCATCTCTAATTAGAATCATAGGAAATAGAGACTGAAAGTGAGAAAAGGGGATAAACCACAGAAAATGAAAAAATTAGTAAGGGATCCTAAGGAAATAGGAAAACCTGGAAAAGTATAGAAAAGAGGAGAATTGTAATAAATGAACCAAAGAGAGGGGCTATCCAGAAAAAAACATTAACTGAAGCAAAAAAAACCAAAAAAAAACAGAAGTGTCAGACCAAGAAATAACACTGCCCGTATCCCTTTTGTACACTACTATTATCCCATCTCATATAAAATACATGACATTATCAGAAAACATTGGGCATTACTCAATAAATTACACCCCAACATAGAGGAGTTTAAATCCCCATTGATGCCTTGTTTTAGAAGGCCAAACAATCTAAAAGACAAGTTGGTAAAAGCAGATGTGGGTAGCACCCAGGGAAAAGCCGTCCAAACACTGCTCAGACCCTCTAGGAATGGTACATTCCCCTGTTTACATTGCTTCCAATGTAATGCCATCATAAAAGGAGACCGCACCTACCATCCAAGATCTGGTCAAGCAATTCCAATTAGGGGATATTTCACCTGCAAGTCAAATTTTGTGGTATATCTTCTTAAATACCTATGCGGTTTGGCGTATGTTGGTGAGACAACACAGAAGATACGTGACTAGATACAAGTCGACCAGAAGACGAAAGAATTTACTGCTTCCTGTCCCCCACCATTTTTACACACACAATCACACCTCGTAATAGGAGGTGGGGGAGACAGAATTAAACAACTGAAAAGACAGGAAGCTTATTGGATACATAGGATGCAAACGCTGGAACCACATGGGCTTAATAGAGATTACGACATCACTAATATGTAACTTGTGTACTTAATGTTAACATACTGATAATATGTTCTCATTTTTCCTTAGATCCATTAGCCAGGTTGGCTGGATCCGGATCAATGCAGCGGGGGTTATTTTCACCATAATATTCCTGTATCCTTTTCCTGATATTTTTTTATTCCCACTATTAATGGTTTAACCTTTTCATTTAGAGTTTTCATTTACAGTTTTCATCTGGTTGGTCCATTCATTACAATTCTCCTACTTTCTACACTTTTCCAGTTTTTCATATTTCCTTAGGATCCCTTACTATTTTTCTCATTTTCTGTGGTTTATCCCCTCTTCTTACTTTCAGTCTCTATTTCCTATCATTCTCATATAGTGTATAACTGCATAGCATATATTTCATGCATGTTTTATTTATAGATTGCCTTTTTACATCCATACTGTGTCTTACACACATCCCTCATCATCCAATATGTTGTTTTTGTACTTTTGTATAAGCCCCTCATTTTCTCATTGACAGTCCACTGGCCGTAAACTTTGATCTCTATTCATTTATTCATGTACTATAACACATATTCTTTCACACCTAACGATCAGTTTATTTTGTTTATTCCACACACTCCCCACATTCCATTTCGCACATTACAATTTGCTATCTGTTCTATGGACTCTCATTCTTCTATCTGTCTCCCCCATACATATGACACAGTGGAACACAGCGTGCGTTCCACCCACTAGCGACGCTGCCGAACTTCCTGTCACACAGGTACGCAGTGGAACGCAGGCTGCGTTCCACATGTGAATCACGTGCCAGCCGAACTTACGGTTTACGCGCCGTGGACCGGAGCTTTCTTTACCACTGACAACAATGTAAGTTCTCCTTTGCGGTATATTATCCTACACTACAGAAACATTTACCATGCTCCCCATACACTATAGCAATACTATTTTCCCTACATCACGGTCCTTATTCCAAATCTGGTTTCTATACAACCGAAAGTGAACAATATGCACCCATATCCGGCCTCTCGCCATTTAATCCCCCCTTACACACTTCCATACATACTCCAGCGACTATAGGTCACCTATCCACATGCCCTCCATATGGATATGAGCCGTTCTACTTCTTCCACACACAGCCTCCTGCCCCCTGTCTATTTAGATTAAACATATCCTCTCTGTCCTGTTACATACTTAATGTTATCTTGATGATATGTACTGTGGTTATTTGGCTCCTTTGTAAATCACACTATATAATGTGGTCCAATGGCTGTACTATAATTGCCTCACTGTGTATACATGATCTGCTTCACACTACGTGATATTTAATTAATCACTACAAGTTACTTTATGCTACTTTCACCAGCGCATACGTTGAATGTCATGTACTTATTATGATCACTTGATCTAAGCAATCTATATCGAGTACCCATATACATGTAAATATTTGTTGCACTGTTTGTGAAGTAGATTAATGCATTGTCTGTATGAGACTACAATTTTCTAGATTTACTATTGTCTATTGTCTAGTTTCCTTGACTTTACATTACTAGATATCTAATTTGGATATCTATCATTATTATTTGTACTGTTTATAGGTCTGAGGAAGGTCTTCATTGGACCAAACGTTACCTTGTTTGGATTGCTTAATAAATTTCTCACTGATGTGTCTACTGAAAACAGTGTACCAAGTCTTTATTATACTGCATTAAGGATTGGGACTCCAATTTGGGAATACTTCACTACTCAGAGAGTGACGTAACTTCACTTATTGTATTTTAATTATGTGTTTTATAAAGTGTTTGTGATCTTTACTTGTTTTAAACTTTATTCTCTTTATTTTATACATTAGTTAGGTACTACCACTACTACTCCCAGCATGGAACAGACTGTTCCGTGCTGGGAGCTGTAGTACCTGTACTAAGAGACAGATCGCAGTTGGTGTCAGAAGTTGCTATCGTCCATTAAAATTCATAGAAGTTGGCGGCATGGCTGCATTTCTCTACTCCCTGTACTGCACTGTTATGTGAAGTTCTCTTCACATCACAGATTCGTATTTAGCACTGAAAGTTGTGATTTGCCAGATGGAGCAAAGAGAACTTCACATCACAGAGTACAGTGCCAGGCAGGGAAACAGAGAAGTGCGGACATGTCAGGAGTGACACCCGCTGCGATCTATCTATTAATGCAGGTACTACAATTCCCAGCATGGTGCAGAGTGTGCTCCAGGTTGGGAGCAGGAGTACCGGCAGTAAGGGTCATTGCGATTGTCAGATCATTGCGATTGTCCTTTAGAATGCTGAGATGTGGAGCGGCTCTCTTCTGTGCTCCGCATCTCTGCTCTATATGTGGCCAGTGATGTGGATATAAATTCACATCACTGATTCATATATGCTGCTCAGAGCAGCGATTGGCTGGCACCATCTGGCCATTCATAACTCTTAACGGCAAATATGAATCAGTGATGTGAATTTCTATTCACATCACTGGCTGGCCCGAAGTTCAGAGCAGATATGTGGAGCACTGCAGAGAGCGGCTCCGCATCTCAGGAATATAAAGGACAATCGCAACCGGTGTCAAGAGTTACACCCGGGGTGATCTGTCTATTAGTACAGGTACTACAGCTCTCAGCATGGAACAGTCTGTTCCATGCTGGATTAGTAGTAGTACCTAAATAATGTATAAAATAAAGAGAATAAAATTTAAAACAAGTAAAAATCCCACACACTTTATAAAACACATAATTAAAATACATTATTAATTTTTTTTTTTACATTTTTATTAAGGAAAAAAGTTACAAAGAATTTTTTTTATACATAAAGACATAAAACCATACTATAAGTCCCTTATTCCTTCATTTTCCCCCCTTTTTCCATATCTTCTTAATTTACCCTAGTATCATATCCCTTCCTGTTTCTTTATCCCTTTCCAACCATTCGAATATGTGTTTTGTGTTTAATTTATACTTAAATTTCAAGTACTTATGCAGTGTGCTCCCAAACACCCCTCTGAGTTGCGATATTTGAGTAGCCAAATAGTAAACCCTGAGATTTGGCATCCCTAAACCTCCTTTCATTCTCGGAATCGTCAGTACTTCGTATTTAATTCTTGCTTTCTTTTTCCCCCATATTAACTTGTTCACCATACTTTCTATTTTCTTAAACAAAACCTTGCCAAGCGACACTGGAGATGCTGTCAAAAAGTAAAACAATTGTGGAAACACCACCATTTTTACTAAGACTAGGCGATCTGTCATGCCCAAAGGCAGTTTTAGCTAAGTTTCTATTTTTTCCTTATTTTTCCCAATAAGGGGACAATATTTATTTTTATATAATCTGGTAATCTACTATTAATCCCTATTCCTAAATATTAAAATTTTCCTGGGTAGGATATTATTTTCATTTCCCCATAATTTCCTTCTTTTTGTTCATCTAATAGCATCAGTGAAGATTTACTCCAGTTTATTGATAATTCTGAAATTTATGTATCTGTTCAATCACTGTAAATAAATGGAACTGGGGGTCCCTAATAAAAAGGAGTAAATCGTCCGCGTATAACGCGAATTTGTCTTTTCACCCCCTCAATCCAAATCTCGAAAACTCCATTATTTCCCTAATGTAAACTGCAAGAGGCTCTATAAATAATAAAAATAAAAAAGGGGACACCCCTCTCTGGTTCCTCTGGATAAATCAAACTGTTCTGTAACCCTATCGTTTATTTTAATTCTTGCACTCGGTTCCTTATATAGCATTTTAACTAAATTGATGTACTTGTCACCCAATCCAAACTGCTCCATTGCTTTCCATAGAAAGGCCCACTCCACCCTGTCAAACGCTTTTTCGTCGTCTAATGACAGGATGGAGTGGGCCCCTCCCTCTTCCTGTTGGATGGCCGAAAAGACCCTCCTTATGTTATCTAGTCCGTTCCTATTTTTCATGAACCCTATCTGTTCCTGTTCAATCAGATTATGCATAACTTCTTTGATTCGAATAGTCAGTAATTTTGAGAATATTTTTGCATCTGTATTTATTAGGGAGATAGGTCTATAAGACCCTACCTCCCTAGCATCCTTATCCTTTTTGGGAACCAGTACTATTAAGTCCTCCCCCATCGATTTAGGGAGACTCCCCTTTTTACAGGATTCATTAATCACCTCAGTCAATTTACTAATAATGGTCTGTCCCAGCTTCCTATACACCTCGAAGGGAAACCCGTAGGGACCCGGGGAGGTATTCCCGGAAAAGGATTTTAATGCTATCTCCACCTCTTGGAAGGAGATGTCCCTTCCTATCTCTTCCCTTTGTGCCACACTAATCTTGGGTAGACTAATGTTTCCGAAGAACCCCTCCATCTCCTCCTCGGGGCCTTTCAGGTCCGTCCTATATAATCTATCAAAGTATCCTACAAAGATGTCCTCTATCTCCCCTGCCTTTTCTTTGGGTGTTCCATCTAGATCTTTTATAACTTTTATGAGATTGCTTTTCTTTTGATTATTTATAATTTGTCCTAATAATTTGTCAGGGCGGCCCCCTTCATAATACTGCCTCTGGTTGCTGAAGAATAGCTTATGTTGGATTTTGTCTTCTATGAGTTTTTTCTGTTCCCTTTTCTTTTCCTCTAGCTCTTGTAATTTTTGGGTAGTGGGATTTACAGACATCTCTTCCACAATTACTTCTATTTCCCTTTCTATTTTTGTTTCCTTTTCTCCAAAGCCTTTTTTCTTTCGTGTGATTACTCTATGGAAGATCCCCCTAATAAAAGCCTTTAGGGTGTCCCACACCACGCCCAGCTCAGCCGAGTCCTTGTTTAATACCCCAAATTTGTCTATTTCTGCTATAATTTTGTCATAATCCTCCAGTAGGTCCAACCAATATGGGTCAATTTTATACATCCCCCTTTTCATTCATTCCTCTTCTACCCCTATTTCTAGTTGCATTATCACTTGATCTGAAATGGCCATAGTTTTGTATTTTAGTCAACTCACTTGGGTTAGTGCTGTATCATTGCACAATATTAAATCAATGCGTGATGCAGCCTTGTAGGATGCACTCATACAGGAGTATATTTTTTTCTCACCATAAAGTTCTCTCCAAGCGTCCCTCCACCCTACCTCGTCCATGAATTTTCCCAATGGTGAGGACCAATTATTGCTCACTTTATTCGACTTTTCAGATATTCTATGCAGTTTTTGATCTAAAATACAATTAAAGTCGCCACATATATATAAGTCATGTTGGTCTTTACCATTCTGAAAAGTGACCAAGGCTACTAGTACTTGATTATTAAATGGGGGAGGGACATACACAAAAGCTAGGATCACACTCCTCCCCTCCAATTTTCGATAGAGAAATATATATTTCCCCTTTGCGTCAATTTCTTTAGCTTGTATTTCCAGATCTATTCCTGAGTGTATTAAAACAGACACACCCGATGAATAGGATGAGCCAAATGAGTGATACTCCCTTGCCGCCCATTTTTTTGTGTATCAACCCCACCTGTTCTATCGACATATGAGACATACTATAGAGGGAAGATGTCTGAGTATATTATCAAATATTGCACATCTTTTAATTCTATCTTTTAGGCCTCTAATGTTCCAGGTTATTATATTCACATCACTGGCTGGCCTGGAGTTCAGAGCAGAGATGTGGAGCACTGCAGAGAGCGGCTCCGCATCTCAGGAATATAAAGGACGATCGCAACCGGTGTTAAGAGTGACACCCTGGGTGATCTGTCTATTAGTACAGGTACTACAGCTCCCAGCATGGAACAGTCTGCTCCATGCTGGATTAGTAGTAGTGCCTAAATAATGTATAAAATAAAGAGAATACAATTTAAAACAAGTAAAAATCACACACACCTTATAAAACACATAATTAAAATACATTATTAATTAAAAAAAATTACAAACTTAATAAATAAATGTAAACATTTTCAATGTTGTCGGTTACATTTTTATGCCCCTGTCCGCTAACAGAAATTGGTCCCTGATTGAAAATGTATAAAAATATTGTTATAAAAAATATATAAATTTTGTTACCTACAATTTTTTCCATCCCTACTACCACTTTTTTATTATTAAATTTTTTTGGTACCCAACAAAATTCTTTCAAAAACACCCGCAGGGAAAATGCCAAAGAGGCCAAAAATTCAGTTTCCACACAAAAGTAAAAATGCTCAAAAAAGTGGAAACCCAGCCTAATGGGGCCCGTAAGCCAGAGGAAGTGCAGAGTACTGTGCAGAGTACCCTGCCAGTGTCTTGACAATTTGTGGATAATTAAGCTCCAGTCTTTATCGCTCCTAGTAAGTGTCCTACATTGTTCTTCCGTCTTGCTGAAGTCTTTATTGCTCCTGTGGACTTTTAAGGTGTGCAGAGCACTGCAGAGAGGAGCGTGGCCCGCTTATTGCCCGGTGAGTGGCGTCTGTGTGGGAGAATGGGACGATCCTGTTGTTTCTATCTATATTAAAACTGATAATCTGCTGCTTGCAACTGTGGTAATGGGGTGTGGTGAGGGCAGATTATGTTACGCTAGGGGCAGATGGCATTAACCCCTTGTATTCGTGACACCAGGGCATGGTTTATCCTAAATACCACCCAAAGCTCAAACCTCTAGATCCTGGGCTAGGCACAGGGACAATAATGACTCAGACGCCAAGTTACGGATAATGGTAGCTTTATTGAGGGTAGACAGATGGTAAAGTCTATACAGTTCAGCCAGGGCCCACGGAGGTGACCAGTGACTCAGATAATTTAAGGGCTTTCTTGGACTTGTAGTAGGACTGGACAATTTAATGCCGGCCACGCTGACTTGACAGTTGCTGGCAGGGACTGACTTGACTTGACTGATGACTGACAGATCTATGACAACTCGGCAACTATCCCTCTGAACAGGTTTTGATAAATGTTCCCCTTAGTGACTATATATGAAACAAACAGAAAGGGCAATACTTTGTGGACTGTGAAACTTTAGTTGCTTTATGTTAAAACCAGCCAAATATTTTGTTGCCATGAAGAATGGAGAACAAAAAGGCATTCACAGATACCTGATGAAATACTGAAAATTAGTTTACAAAGCAAACCATAGCACAGGGTACAAGTCCTCAAATATTACAGTACATTACATACTAGAACAAGGAGAAATATCATCCTGTGTTGGGAGGAAATGTGTCATAAATTGGAAAGCCTAAAGAACCAAATAGTCTTAAATCAGAATTTCCTTACTAATGTATTTTGTAAACCAGTTGACTGAGTAATGTGTTATAACTAAAAATGTGTAAGCTGAAATATGAACTACTTTTACAGGGCATACAACATCTACCATCATTGTCAGTTGTGTGCAGGTGGTGTACAGGGGTACGTATAGGTTTGTTGGTACTGACAGAATCACTACATTTTCTTCAGTGTATAATTTATAAGGGAAAGGGGTTATAATAGAAGATGATAGCTATATCCTCGGCACCATGATTCTATACCCTCGTACACCTCCATTATGTACCAAACAAGACTGGTAGCATGTCTCTACCATGAAAAATCTCATGTATCAAACAGTTCCCTCATACTGATGGGGATGATCTCCACACATGAAGTATACAGCTTTTGGCATCTTCAGTTACTACTTACCAAGTGGATTACTGACAGTGGAGACTGCATCATAGACATCGATAATCGTTAATTTCTAACGATAATTTGTTTTCCCTTAGTCCTAACAGTGGCACAGATGGGGTATTCCGCCCCCCATGGACTTGTAAGGACCGGTGGAAATTTTATTGACATCCTTAAATAAATGCTTTAGACCCTCCCACCCCCCATTATTATAGGGAAAAAGAGCTTAACCCCCTTGTGTAATTACAAATAAAAGAAAGAAAAGAGAAAGTAAAGGGAGGGATTGTTGTGCCACTGTTAGGACTAAGGGAAAACAAATTATCGTTAGAAATTAATGATTCCCTTAAGTCCTAACCAGTGGCACAGATGGGGATTTAGCAAGTAGATACCCCCATGGGAAGGCACTCATGCCTGGTGGAGGATAGAACCGACCGCCCAAATGAGGAATAGCTAGCTATTCTAGAATCCACTCTGTAGTGTGAAATGAAACTGGAGTGTGAATTCCAGGAAGCTGACTTACAGATGAGTTCCAGAGGAATCGAGCTTCTTTCTGCAAAAGAAGTAGCTACTGCTCTAGTAGAGTGAGCTTTAACAAATTCAGGGGGCTCCAGACCCTGAGAAACATGAGACTCCCAAATGGCTTCCTTAATCCAGCGACTAATAGTTGGTTTGGAAGCCCTGTGTCCCTTACGGGCGCTAGAAAAAAGGATAAGAAGATTTTCATCCTTACGGAATTCCTTGGATGGATCCAGGTAGATTCTGAGACATCTCGACAGGTCGAGGGTACAAAGGCCTCTGTATCTTCCGAGGAGGGGAGCGGAGCTAACAAAGGAAGAGAAATTACCCGGTTGATATTAGTAAGAACCCTGTCCGGGAGGAACTGAATATAAGGCTCAAAGGCAGAAAAATCCTGGAGTTCTCCGACTCGTTTTGCAGAAGTGATGGCTAACAGAAAGGTAACCTTAAGTGTAAGGAATCTTAAATCCACCTCCTCTAAAGGGCTCAAAGAGGGGAGATGATAACCCCCTGAGCACGACCGATAAATCCCAAGCAGGGATAGGTCGAATGATTTTAGGTGTAATTCTAGAGGCTCCTTTCAGGAACCTTCTAATTAGGGGGTCTTGAGAAAGAGACTTATTAAGGAAAGCCGAGATAGCAGATACTTGCACTATTAGGGGGGAAGGAGATAATCCCTTGTCCAATCCATTTTGCAGGAATTGCAGAACAGCAGGAGTGGTAGGATTCTTTGGAGATAGGTGGCGTAGCCGACACCAAGATGAGAATGTGTTCCATATTCTTCCATAGGATCTAGTTGTAGATTCAGATCTGGAGTGCGACAAAGTTCTCAAGACCGACCCTGAGAGCCCTTCTACTATTGGAAGGGACCGATCAACCTCCAGGCTGTCATGTTGAACATCTGTATGTTGGAGCAGCTGTGAGTGTCCCCTGACACTATTGCTTGATCTGGGGGAAGCCTCCAAAACTGACCCTGACTCATCTGAATGAGTTGGGTGAACCAAACTCTTTCGGGCCAATATGGAATGATGGCTATCACAGAGGCTTGGTCCTGCCTGATTTACATCAATACCCTCAGAATCAAGGAAATAGGAGGGAAGATGTAGACCAGCCTGAACCTCCAAGGGATTGACAGAGCATCTACCGCCAAGGGATTGTCCTATCTGTAGAAGGAACAGAGTTTGTCCACCTTGGCAATGAACCTCGTTGCCGTGAGATCAATCTCTGGCATGCCCCACCTGAACACAATCTGATTGAAGATGGCCTGATGGAGAGACCACTTTCTGGTTGGAAGGCCTCTGCTCAGGCGGTCTACTATTACATTATGAGTACCCCGGATAGGAATGGCCAATAAGTGGGCGAGGTTCAATTCTGCCCAATCCAGAATAACACCTATCTCTCTCAGGAGACTTTGTGACTTTGTGCCTCTCTGTTTGTTGATATATAGAACAGCTGCCATGCTGTCTGACTGAACTCTCACAGCTTTGCCATGAATATAAAGGGCAAAGTGCAAAAGAGCCAATCTAATGGCCCGAATCGCTAAGAGATTTGGATAATGTCTTCTCCTGGGGAGACCAAGTCCCTTGGACTGTTTTGTCCAGAAGATGCGCTCCCCAACCTACAAGGGATGTGTCTGTGTTAAGTATGATCCAAACAGGTTGGATCAGAGATTTTCTGTCCTGTAGGGGAGCCCACCAAGGCAGAGAGGACCGAGGACCGGACTTGAGGAGACAGGGAGTGCATGGAATTTAATCCCTTCGGACTGAGATCCCACTTGGCTAATACTTCAGACTGAAGCGGATGTATGTGCCATAAAGCCCATGCTAACGCTTCCGCGGTTGCAAACATCAGTCCCAGCATCTTCATTAGATAGCGGAGAGTTACCCGCTTGGGAACTAATAGAGATCGGGCTGTGTCCTGTACCTGTAGCTTTCTTTCGGGAGTTAGAAGAATAGTCATCGCTACGGAATCTATCATGAATCCTAGGAATTTCACGGACGTGGCTGGTTGAAGATTGGATTTGTTCCAATATCCAGTCTAGTTAATGAAGAAAGGACACAGCTGTCTGAATATGTTGGGAAAGGATCACTTGGGATGAGGCTTCAAGAAGCCAATTGTCTAGGTAAGCGACTATACACAGTCCTTGTGAAACACACATTTCTGAAGACAGGAACCCCGGTGGATGTGGATCCGCTGGACCTGTGTAGCAGATGACTCGGACTTTACCAGGGAGTCTAAGGTGCTGCTGGTTTTTACCAGAGCCCGCTGCAAAGCGGGATAGACTTGCTGTGGCAGGCAGCACCCAGGCAGCTTCCCCTGGCACGGCTCGACCACACAGGCGGCTGAGGAGATGCGAGGCACAGGAGGGATAAGGCAGCTCGTAGTCTGGATAGCAGAAGGTCAGGGCAGGCGGCACAGTAGCATAGTCAAAGTGAAGCAGGAGTTCAGTAGGCAGGCAGCAGAGGAGCAAGGTCAAGTCACAAGAGCAAGAGATCTGATACACGGCAAGGCAATACTGAGGAACACTTTCTCAAGGGCACAAGGCAACAAAGATCCAGCAGGGAACTGAGGAGGGTGGAGGGATTTATAAATGAGCCACAGGTGGATTACACTAATGAGTGTACTGGCCCTTTAAATCTTAAAGCTCTGGCATGCGCGTGCCCTAGGGGACGGGGACACGCGCGCTGGAGCAGAGAGGCAGAGGCAGGAGAAAAACCTGGAGAGTGACGGACTGGGGCTTGCATGCGGGCGCGTCCCGCAAAGCGAGTCCCAGCCCCATTGGCAGCAGAAGGTAAGGGGACCATGCGCTCATGGCCAGCGTGTGTGGCCGGAGCGCATAACGTAACACCCTGAAGTTTCAGAGCAGCCACCACGGAAACTACTGCCTTGATAAAAATGTGCGGGGCAGAAGAAATCCCGAAGGGACAAGGGACAAAGGAGGGACAAACTGATAGTACCTTAGAACTCCCTGAATTTGAACAGCGATATGTAAGAATCTTCTGGACCCAGGGTGGATAGGGATATGAAGATAAGCATCCTTGAGGTCCCACATTGCCAGGAAATCCCCTGGCAGAAGAAGATTGATAATTGACTGAATCGTTTCCATACATAAACGCTTCCATCTGATAGACCGGTTGAAGAACCTCAGGTCTATGATCATCCTCAAAACTCCTGTGACTTTGGGAACCAGGAACACCGGAGAATAGATGCCCAACCCCTGCTCTTGAGAGGGAACTTCCTCCAAGGCAACCTTCTGGAGATATTCCAGAATATAGGCTTCCAAAATCTTTTGTTTGTTGGAAGGTAAAAGTATAGTTCTTACAAATTTGTCCAGAGGAGTATTTTTGGGATTTGGCTTGGGAGCCTGACCTGGCTCCATAACTTTTACCTCGACTGCGAAAGGACCGCTGAGGAAGAGATGAGACAGTCCTTCCATAATGCGGTCGAGCTCAGCCCCAAAGAGAATGCCAGGCTCATAAGACATAGCACACTGAGTGTGCTTAGAGGAGGTGTCAGACCTCCAGGGTTAAAGCCATAAGGGGCTCCGCTCCGCTGAGGAGAGGGCCATGGATTTGGCATCACAGAGGAAATCTATAGCCAAACTAGCCGTTTTACAAGAGGCCAAAATGTCATGCCTAGAGACCCCTTGGTCTAGGTCGGATTGGATTTGAGAAAATCTATTTATCAAGAATTTTGCCACCTCAGAAGAGGCTATCGCCACAGAGGCGGATGCCGAGGCGGTAGAATAAGTGTGCCGAAAAGCGCAATCGGCCTTACGGTCCATGGCATCCTGGAGGCCAGAGCCATCATCCGAAGGAACCAAGGTGCATTTGGATAATTTTGAGATGGCCAAATCCACCTTAGGTACAGGTCCCCAGGAAGAGACTTGGTCTTCCTGTAACAGAAACATGCTTTTAAAGCGCTTGGTAAGCACGGGACATTTTTCCGGCTTTTTCCACTCTGTCTTCATTAAAGACAAGAGGGAATCGTCTGCTTTAAAGGCCCTAGGCCCCTTAGAGGCAGATGTAGAGGCTTGGTGGTCCCCCTGACCTGATAGACCTAAGCAGCTGCTGAGTCTTTTCCGGGAAGAAAAAATATTGAAATTTATCTTCCTCCTCATAAGATGAGGACTGGGAGTCTTCACGTGCTGCTTCCTCGGACACCTCCATGGATCTTGGTGGTGAAGCTGGTCTTGTACACTTGGCGGACATCAATTGCTTTAACTCATCAATAGAGGCTCCCATAGTGTTCATATTGGAGGACATAAAATCCTTGACCCAGACCACCATGTCCTGGATGGAAGGTTCCTGCTGAGCCTGGTATCTGGCAAGGCACAAAGGACAGCGGGAGAATTGGTAGTTGTCCTCTAACAAGGTCTGACAATGGTGACACTGTAAATGCTTCCTTTTGGAGGCCGACTTCTTAGCAGGCGCCTCACGGGAACCGTCAGCAGATGACATGCTCTGAAACATAAGAGCAGTTAAATATGGGAAGAGGAAGGAAGGGAAAAATATGTTAATCCAAGAAATAAAGCTTTACCACAAGGAAAGCAAGAATGGGCAACAAACATCGCAAAATAACAAAGAGGCTATAGAGACAGCAAAAAGCTCAATAACAATCTGAGATAAAGTAGGGCTAGGCAAATCTGAGATAAAGTAGGGCTAGGCAAAAGACAAAGCACTATTGCTCCAGGAGGCCACCAGGCTATACTGAGTAGCCTTAAATAGGGCACAGGTAACTGGAGACACAAAGCTCCGCTTATGTGGGTGGAATAATAAAAATTTCTCTAAATCCCAAAAATAAAAGAATAAATGCAATGTAGGCAGATAGAGGGAAAGGCAAGGGTTAATACCCGAAGCCTGAACATTTAAAATTATATACCAAGATTAATAATGAGAGAGAGCGAGCTAAAGGGCCGGAAGTGACGACAGATGCCGGATGCCGGAGCACAGCGCTGCGCTCTCAGAGAGGAAGCCGGCAGGCAGACAGCAGAGCTGAAGATAATAGGAGGAACCCATAGTAGGGTACAGTAGAGGGGGTAGACATGAGCCGAAAGGAGCCAAAATAGGCATAAAGAAAAAGAGAGGGGTCCTGGTATAAAGTAATAACACAGGACCTGTCCACCAGTCATAACTTCTGTCCGGGAGGACAGAAAAAAACACAAGGAGGTTGGGCTCTTTCCCCCCTATAAGTAAGGGGGGTGGTAGGCTCTAAACCATTTATTTAAGGATGTCAATAAAATTTCCACCTGTCCTAACCAGTCCACGGGGAGGGGGGGGAATACCCCATATATGCCACTGGTTAGGACATAAAAGAATAGCTTGTCTACTCTAGTAGGTTAGTGCTGAGAATCTTTGTAGACAGGTGCATGTACCAAAAGGAAAGTGTTCTGTGCTTGGGAATTCTATGCTGGGCTTCACATCTTGAAATATAGTGTTTTGTGATGAAAAGCATTGCCCTGACAATGCGATTGCATATGTTTATAGTTGTTTCGCAAACTCTCCCCCCAAAGGCCCCGTATTCTGGGTACCTGGCTTGGTGAGACAGTACTGGTTATGTATACTAGATATTTAGGGACAGCATGTTGATCCAGAGATTTAGTCTGACTGCCATATTGGAGTCGGGAAGGAATTTTTACCTCTAGTATGAGGGTTTTTTGCCTTCCCCTGGATCAACTCTGTAGGGACTCATTAGAGATATAGGTTGAACTAGATGGACTCTGGTCTTTTTTCAACCTTACGAACTATGTTACTAGGTTACTATGTTACTGCTTATGCTATAAATATACACTACATGGACATAACTATTGGGATACCTACACATTACACCAACAGTTTTGAGATATTCCTGTGGTATGCCTCGGGGGGGTGTAGGGTAGTTGGAGTGTTGCTGTAGAATATGAGGGGTTAATTTAACCCTTGTCACTCGTGATGCCAGGGTGAGGGTTAAAACTCTGAGGTAATGCTGGGCCTATCACAACCCTTCCCAAGAGCGATAGGTGAGTGTAGAATAATGGATTGTCCACAACTGGTGCTGAACTGAAAAACTTGTAGAAACTTTACTAAAGATTTTCTGTACATGCAGTAACGGTAACAGTCCAGATAACAGAGTCTATATACAGCACGGGAATGATTGACAGTTGGTCGGGACTGGTAAGTTCTCTTTGGAGTAGGAGAATTGGATTGCATAGATCCGCTGGATTCAAGGGTTGGTTTAGGTCCAGTGATCTTGCGAAGATTTCAGGGAATTGTAATAACTCACAATTTGGATTATGGCCGAGGCCGCAAGGCTTTGGCCTAGTGGTTGCCGATGACAGCTGCGCAGATCCTACCTCATCAGCAGCCCACGAGGAAAGAGAGAGATTAATGGCCACAGTTCCCTTATATGGGGAGGGGCTGAACTGTTTAGATTGGTCCATGCCAGCTGTCACTCACCGTTACATAGGATTGTGGGTGATCACCTGACTAGAACCACCAAAGGTCCTTTAGCAAACCATAGAGTTCTGTGAACCAAGTCACATGACCCACAGGTCCTGCGACGCTAACAAGGTAGGCATCTTAAATATACATATTTACTCTTTTATTTACACAAATTTTAGCCAACTGAGGGGTGACGAGGGGTTAACTAAAGAAGAGGACCCCCACTGTTCCTAGGAACTCTGACTTTGGGGACCCCACCACAAGGTACGGTATGAAATACGGTACCGGGACACCACAAACCCCCTTACTTAAAACAAGTCGACCCCGACGCCTGTCCCCTAAGGCAGAGGGACTAGGACTAGGACAGGATTGCTAACAAAAATACACATCCTGGCAAAATCTGAGTAAACATTAGACACCTTTAAATCTAGACATTATGAAGCTCACTAGACAATTATGAAGCTTACTAGACATTATGAAGCTATCTAGACATTTAGTTTCTAGCTCCTTAGACATTTTTATAGCTCTCTCTATACATTTATGAGACTAACTAGACATTTCTGCAGCTCTCTATACATTTTGCTTCAAGCTCACTAAACATTTTTGAAATCTCACCACATTTTCTTTTGTTTTGCCACGATGAGTCACCTGTTAGTACACAAAGTTATATTGGCTTGCTAGTGCTATTGCCTGAGGCTATCTACTAATAAGTTTAGCTGCTAGGGTCTATCGGCTACACGCTACTTACCCCTAGAGCACAACAGGATAACTTTACCTAGGTTACCTTTAGAAATACATGTTTAATTTTAGCTCACAAGAGCACCTACTGGCCAGGTAGAGCATCTCACACACGTAATAAAGAGAAGAAAGATTAGTGTACCTAACAGTGGCAGGAATTGAATATTGATAGGCTACAATTCCTAAAGTGTTTCTTGAGTGTGAGACATATTTTTATTTTACTTTGTGTATTGAAGAAGACTGAGATAATTACATTTAAAGGGGTACTCCGGTGAAAACCTTTTTTCTTTTAAATCAACTGGTGGCACTTCAATTAAAAAATCTTATTAGCTGCTGAATACTACAGAGGAAATTATTTTCTTTTTGGAATGCTCTCTGATGACATCACGAGAACAGTTCTCTCTGCTCACGTTATTATAATAATGATAACGCTTTATTTATTGTTGTCCTTAAGTGGGATTTGAACCTAAGTCCCCAGCACTGCAAGGCAGCAGTGCTAACCACTGAGCCCCCATGCTGCCCTTAGCATACATCTGCTATGCATGGTTGCTAAAATGGACAGAGCTGTCAGCAGAGTTCCAAAAAGAAAGGAATTTCCTCTGTAGCATTCAGCAGCTAATAAGTACTGGAAGGATTAAGATTTTTTAATAGAAGTAATTTACAAATATGTTTAACTTTCTGCCACCAGTTGATTTAAAAGAAAAAAGGTTTTCACTGGAGTACCCCTTTAACTGAGCTATTTGAGGTACTATGTGTGCAAGTACTGCTTAGCAGTTGTTACGCCGAGCGCTCCGGGACGCTCGCGGCGCTCTCCTGCGTGCAGTGCCCCGGTCAGACCCGCTGACCGGGAGCGCTGCTCTAGTATCACTGGCGGGGATGCGATCCGCGTGTCAGGACGAGCCCGCCCGCGGGTCGCATCCCAATCCTCTCACCTGCCCCGTCCTTCTTCTGTCCCGTCCCGGCGTGCGCGGCCCCGCTCTCTAGGGCGCGCGCGCGCCAGCTTTCTGAAATTTAAAGGGCCAGTGCACCACTAATTGGTGCCTGGCCCAATCAAGTGTAATCACTTCCCAACACATGAAAACCCACTCCCCCTTCCTGTCCTTGTCATATCTTGTTGCCCTAGTGCTCTGAGAAAGCGTTTTGTGTGTATCCCTAGCCTGTGTATCCAGACCCTTGCTGTTGCCCCTGACTACGAACCTTGCTGCCTGCCTTGACCTTCTGCTACGTCTGACCTTGCCTTGCCTTGTCTTTGTCTACCGAGCCTGTCTCAGCTGTCAGTGAGGTTGAGTCGTTATCGGGTGGAACGACCTGGGGTTTACCTGCCACTGCAAGTCCATCCTGCTTTGCGGCGGGCTCTGGTGCAAACCAGTAACCTCTTAGATTCTGTTCCCCTGGTATGACCCACGCCATCGCCTCACTGACACAGAGGATCCACTCATGTGTCCTCTCCGCATACCAGTCCGGAACCTGACAGTAGATCCGGCCATGGATCCCGCTGAGGTGCCGCTGCCAAGTCTGGCTGACCTCACCACCGTGGTTGCCCAGCAGTCTCAGCAGATCGCCCAACAAGGACAACAGCTGTCGCAGTTGGCTGCCATGCTCCAGCAGCTTCTGCCTCCACAGCCTCTACAATCTCCTCCGCCAGCTCCAGCATCTCCTCCACTACGAGCTGCCGCTTCTACCTCTAGAGTCCGCCTGTCTCTTCCTGAGAAATTTGACAGGGACTCTAAGCTGTGCCGTGGGTTCCTGTCCCAATGTTCCTGCACCTCGAGATGATGTCGGACCAGTTCCCCACAGAACGGTCTAAGGTGGCTTTCGTGGTCAGTTTATTATCTGGAAAGGCCTTGTCCTGGGCCACACCGCTTTGGGACCGCAACGATCCTGCCACTGCTTCCGTCCAGTCCTTCTTCTCCGAAGTACGCAGTGTCTTTGAGGAGCCAGCCCAGGCTTCCTCAGCCGAGACGGCTCTTCTTAATCTCGTTCAAGGGAGCTCTTCAGTGGGCGAATATGCCATACAGTTCCGCACCCTCACCCCTCACAGTTCCGCACCCCTGGAACAATGAGGCCCTCTGTGCGACCTTCAAGAAAGGTTTATCCAGCCACATCAAAGATTGATATGCGTTTCTTTGAATGACGCCAGGAGCTCCGTCAGGAAAAGGATCTTGTTCGCACCAGGCGGTTTCATCGCTTGGCACCTCTCTTCCAGAGTCCTCTGCAACCTATTCCTGTGCCTCCCGCCGAGGAGGCTATGCAAGTTGATCGGTCCCGCCTGACCCAAGAAGAGAGGATTCACCGCAGAAATGAAAATTTGTGCCTGTACTGTCCTAGTACTGAACATTTCCTAAAGGACTGCCCTATTCGTCCTCCGCGTAAGGGAAACGCACGCACCTAGTTAACGTGGGAGAGGCGTTGCTAGGTGTGAATTCATCCTCTCCACGTCTGACTATACCAGTGCGGATTTCCCTATCCGCTAATTCTTCCTTCTCTTCAGTGGCCTTCCTGGACTCAGGTTCAGCAGGAAACTTTATCGAAGCCTCACTCATCAACTGATTCAATATTCCAGTTACCCGTCTCATCAGTAGTGTTGCTCACGAATATTCGCAATTCGAATATTATTCGCGAATATCGCATATTCGCGAATTCGCGAATTTCGCGAATATAGCGCTATATATTCGTAATTACGAATATTCTTTTTTTTTTATTTTTTTTTTTTCACAGTACACATCACAGTGATCATCCCTCTCTGCTTCCAGCTTGTGTGGTGTAAAGAAGGCTCTAATACTACTGTGTGAGACTGGCGTGCGAAAATTCGCATATGCTAATTTTCGCATATGCTAATTTTCGCACATGCGAAAATTAGCATACACGAATTTTCGCATATGCGAAAATACAAGGAGAATATAACGAATATGCGAATATTCGCGAATATATGCCGAATATTCGCCCATATATTCGCGAATATTCGCGAATTCGAATATGGCCTATGCCGCTCAACACTACTCATCAGACCTTTCTTCATTTTGTCTGTAAACGGAGAAAATCTGGCCAGCACCTTGCGTTACCACACTGAACCCCTGCTCATGACCGTTGGTGCTCTCCATCAAGAAAAATTTGAATTCTTCGTATTGCCTAACTGCACCTCTGAGATTCTTCTTGGCTTGCCCTGGCTCCAGGGTCACATTCCTACCCTCGACTGGACCACTGTTGACATAAAAACTTGGGGCTCTACCTGCCACAAATGTTGCCTTAAGTTTGTACCTACCAGCCAAGTCCCCATCGCCACACCAGTGCCTGGCCTTCCAAAGGTCTACCAGGACTATTCTGACGTCTTTTGCAAGAAGCAGGCAGAAATTTTACCACCGCACCGACCCTACGACTGCCCTATTGACTTGCTCCCTGGTACCACACCGCCCCGTGGCAGAATCTATCCTCTCTCCACTCCAGAGACTCAGGCCATGGCCGATTACATTCAGGAGAATCTAAAGAGAGGCTTCATCAGGAAATCTTCTCCATCCGGGGCTGGATTCTTCTTCGTTGCCAAAAAAGTTGCATAGACTATCGTGACCTTAATAAAATGACAGTAAAAAAATGCTATCCTCTACCTCTCATCTCGTAACTCTTTGATCGTCTACGCGGAGCAAAAATTTTTACTAAACTTTACCATAGGGGCGCTTATAACCTCATCAGAATTCGTGAAGGTGATGAGTGGAAAACCGCTTTTAACACCAGAGATGGCCACTTCGAATATCTCTTCATGCCATTTGGACTTTGCAACGCCCCTGCGGTCTTTCAAGGTTTTGTTAATGAAATTTTTCTGGACTTACTGTATACTTGCGTTGTCTATTTAGATGACATCCTCAATTTTTCCTCCAACCTAGAGGAACACTGGCTTCATGTCCGTCAAGTGCTCCAGCGCCTTCGTGAAAATCATCTATACGCCAAAATTGAAAAATGTATTTTTGAACGCAGCTGTCTACCTTTTCTGGGATACCTAGTCTCCGGTCAGGGTTTTCAAATGGATCATGATAAACTCTCCGTGGTGTTGGATTGGCCTCGCCCCTCTGGACTTCGTGCTATCCAGCGCTTCCTCGGATTCGCCAACTACTATCGTCAGTTCATTCCCCACTTCTCTACCATCGTTGCTCCTATTGTGGCACTGACTAAGAAAAACGTGAATCCGAGGTCCTGGCCTCCCCAAGCGGATGAAGCTTTCAATCGCCTTAAGGCCGCCTTCGCCTCTGCACCAGTCTTGTCCAGGCCAGATCCTCTGAAGCCTTTTTTTCTTGAGGTTGATGCCTCCTCAGTTGGAGCCGGAGCTGACCTTCTTCAAAAAACCGCTAAGGGAAAAAACGTCACTTGCGGATTTTTCTCCAAAACTTTTTCTCCTCCTGAAAAAAAATATTCCATAGGAGACCGTGAACTATTGGCCATTAAGTTGGCACTTGAGGAGTGGAGACATCTTCTGGAAGGATCCCTTCATCCCATCACCATCAACACAGACCATAAAAATGTATCCTATCTTCAATCCGCCCAGCGGTTAAATCCTCGCTAGGCTAGATGGTCGTTGTTTTTTGCCCGTTTCAATTTTCAAATTCATTTTCGTCCTGCGGACAAGAATGTCAGGGCTGATGCTCTATCACGTTCCACTGATGCCTCAGAATCCGAAGCTCTTCCTCAGCACATCATAACTCCAGAGTGTCTGATCTCCTCTGCTCCTGCTTCTCTGGTGCCAATTCTCCCGGGAAAAACTCATGTTCCTCCACGTCTTCGTCTCCAGACTCTCAAATGGGGTCATTCCTCCCATCTGGCTGGTCATGCTGGAATCAAAAAGTCCATACAGTTAATTGCCAGACACTATTGGTGGTCTTTTCTGGAGAAAGATGTGACCGATTTCGTACGGGCCTGTACAGTCTGTGCACGTGACAAGACCCCACGCCAGAAGCCTGCTGGTCTTCTCCTTCCTCTGCCTGTGCCTGAACAGCCATGGTCCCATATAGCTATGGACTTCATCACTGACCTACCTTCTTGACATGGCAACACTGTCATTTGGGTGGTCGTTGATCATTTTTCCAAAATGGCTCATTTTGTCCCGCTTCCAGGTCTTCCTTCTGCGTCACAATTGGCGAAACAATTTTTTCTGCAAATTTTTCGTCTCCACGGGCTTCCCACGCATATCATCTCTGATAGAGGCGTTCAATTTGTCTCTAAATTTTGGAGAGCACTCTGCAGTCAATTAAAAATCAAATAAAATTTTTCTTCTGCTTATCATCCTCAATCCAATGGACAAGTGGAAAGAGTGAACCAGATTCTTGGTGACTACTTGCGGCATTTTGTCTCCTCCTGTCAAGATGATTGGGTCAACCTTCTACCCAGGGCTGAATTCTCGTACAATTTCAAAAATTCTGAGTCTTCCTCCTAATCTCCAATTTTTGTGGTCTAGGGCCGTCATCCACTCCCCCCCCCTCCCCATTCCCACTTCCTCTGGTGTTCCTGCCGTAGATGAAGTGACACAAGACTTCTCCTCTCTCTGGAAGGAAACTCAAAAGTCGCTCTTACTGGCCTCATCTCGCATGAAGAGACATGCTGATAAAAAGAGAAGAATTCCTCCTGTCTTTGCCCCCGGTGACAAAGTATGGCTCTCTGCCAAATACATCCGTTTCCGTGTCCCTAGCTACAAGCTTGGTCCTCGGTACCTCGGGCCATTTAAAATCAAAAATCAAATCAATTCTGTCTCCTACAAGCTCCATCTTCCTTCTTCTCTTTGTATTCCCAACTCTTTCCATGTTTCTCTTCTCAAACCTCACATACTTAACCATTATTCTCCCAAGGTCACTGTTCCTGCTCCTGTTTCTGGCTCCTCTGATGTCTTCTCTGTCAAAGAGATCCTCGACTCAGAGGTCGTCCGAGGTAAAAGATTTTTTTTAATTGATTGGGAGAATTGTGGTCCAGAAGAGAGGTCCTGGGAACCTGAGGTCAACATTCTTGACAAAGAGCTCGTCCTCAGATTCTTGGGCTCCAAAAGGAGGGGGAGACCCAAGGGGGGGGGGGGTACTGTTACGCCGAGCGCTCCGGGACCCTGTTCCTTCCCGGAGCGCTCGTGGCATTCTCCTGCGTGCAGCGCCCCAGTCAGACCCGCTGAGTGGGAGCGCTGCTCTAGTATCACCGGCGGGGATGCGATCCGCGTGGCGGGACGTGCCCGCCTGCGGGTCGCATCCCAATCCTCTCACCTGCCCCGTCCTCCTTCTGTCCCGTCCCGGCACGCGCGGCCCAGCTCTCTAGGGCGCGAATGCACGCCGGCTCTCTGACATTTAAAGGGCCAGTGCACCACTAATTGGTATCTGGCCCAATCAAGTGTAATCACTTCCCAACACATAAAAACCCACTCCCCCTCCCTGTCCTTGCCGGATCTTGTTGCCCTAGTGCACTGAGAAAGCTTTTTGTGTGTATCCCTAGCCTGTGTATCCAGACCCTTGCTGTTTCCCCTGACTACGAACATTGCCGCCTGCCTTGTCCTTCTGCTACATCTGACCTTGCCTTGCCTTGTCCTTGTGTACCGCGCCTGTCTCAGCTGTCAGAGAGATTGAGTCGCTATCGGGTGGAACGACCTGGGGGTTACCTGCCGCAGCAAGTCCATCCTGCTTTGCGGCGGGCTCTGGTGAAAACCAGTAACCTCTTAGATTCCATTCCCCTGGTACGGCCCACGCCATCGCCTCACTGACACAGAGGATCCACTCACGTGTCCTCCCCGCTTACCAGTCCGGAACCTGACAGTAATAAGTCTTAGTACCTTAAGGGTAGTTTACCCTGAGTAGTCCTTTGAGACCGGTGCTAGCGATTGGCGACTGTAATGCTACTCTCGGAGGAGCCGGGAGAGTCACCCATTTAGCAACTGCTAAAACACCTTTTAAATGTTTATAGTGTATGTACTTGTGTACAAGAATTATTTACAATTTTCCTTTTGTGTATACGTGCATCTAGCGGACAACTTTTCGTGTACAACACTTACTTACTTTTTATGTACACAGACAAAAAACTCTTTTTTGTTTCTGTGTACAAGAACCATATACATTTTTATTACACAGACTTACATATTTATTAACACTCCAACAAAGTTCAGGCGCATACACCTGATAAGTGCAATTTTTAGCAAGAAAGTCTTATGAATATAGGGATATATATACACAAAACGGACGTGTAAGGATCTGCAGTCCACCTACACTAGGAGTCCATTGGTAAACACGGCCTTACCACAATCAGCCGGGCACAAAGCTTAAGAATCTCCTACTGTCTAGGAGTCTCTTGACCTAATGGTCAGGCACAAGCTTAACCCCTTAAGGACTCAGCCCATTTTGGCCTTAAGGACGCAGAAAATTTTATTTTAACGTTTTCTTTTTTTCCTCCTCGCCTTCAAAAAATCCTTACTCTTTTATATTTTCATCCTCAGACTAGTATGAGGGCTTATTTTTTGCGCGACAAGTTGTCTGTTGTAATGCCATCACTCACTTTACCATAAAATATATGGCGCATATATGTTCTTTATTCTTTGGGTCAATACAATTAAAATGATAACATACTTTTCTATTACTGTTGCGCTTAAAAAAAATCACAAACTTTTTAACCAAACCTATTTTGAAGACCTATAACTTTTTCATTTTTCCGTATAAGCGGCAGTATGATGGCTCATTTTTTGCGCCGTGATCTGTACTTTTTATTGATACCATATTTGCTTATATAAAACTTTTAATACATTTTTTATAAATTTTTTTGGAATAAAATGTTATAAAAAGCAGCTATTTTGGACTTTTTTTTTTAACGTTCACGCCGTTCACCGTACGGTATCATTAACATTTTATTTTATTAGTTCAGATATTTATGCACGCGGCGATACCAAATATGTATATAAAATATTTTTTAACACTTTTTGGGGGTGAAATAGGGAAAATGGGGCAATTTACGTTTTTATTGGGGGAGGGGGTTTTCACATTTTTTTTACTTTTTTTTTTTTTACTTTTATTTTTACACTTTAATAGTCCCCATAGGGGACTATTTAAAGCAATCATTCGATTGCTAATCCTGTTCAGTGCTATGTATAGGACATAGCACTGATCAGGGTTATCGGTGATCTTCTGCTCTGGTCTGCGGGAAGGCAGATCAGAGCAGAAGACTCCCGGAAGATAGCGGAGACAGGTGAGGGGACCTCCGGCTGCCGTGCAGGATGATCGGATCACCGCGGCACCGCTGTGGGCGATCCGATCATCCAATTAAGTGACCGCGATCCTGCAGATGCCGTGATCGGTATTGATCACGGCATCTGAGGGGTTAATGGCGGACATCCGCAGGATCGCGGGTGTCCGCCATTACCGGCAGGTCCCTGGCTGCGATCAACAGCCGGGACCTGCCGCGCATGATCCGGGCATCGCTCCGATGCCCGCGGTTATGCTTACGATGTAAATGTACGTCCTGGTGCGTTAAGTACCACCTCACCAGGACGTACATTTACGTCCTGGGTCATTAAGGGTATTCCGGGAATTATTTTTATTTGACTATGCTACAGGGGCTGTAAAGAATAGGGGCTACAGGGGCTGTGTAGTTCATAAAATAGTGTCTTTACCTGTGTGTGACGGTTTTCTCACAATTCTTATGTGATTTTCACCCCAATATTTATTTTTAACAGCATACAAAATGACTGCTGTCTCGGAATTTTTCCCAGGTTGCAATGCGGCCGAGACCTGACTCACTAGTCAGCTGATGACAGGGAGCCTGTCTGTTTCAATGGGTGGAGAGATCAATCTGCAACTAATACAACAGCTGTAGGCAACTTGATTGAAGACCACAGGTCTGCAGCTCATTTAGTTTCAATGGGTGGGGTAGCTTATGTGTGGGAAGGAGGAAAATGGTATCATGGGATTTGTAGGCAAACAAGAAAACTGAAAACAGGAAATACAAGTTCACAGAAAGCTAGCCACAGTGTTATGGTAATCTCACAGCATAGCCATTTAGCCCAAGACAAGCGCAGATCCTTCCTAAGCATGTCCATTACTGTCTGCCAGGTATGTACTAAAATCACCTTATGCTGGATAACCCCTTTAATGGTTCAGTTGCTGAACTTGGAACTGGAACAGTCTTAGCATAGTTCTGCTAGGCACAATTTCTTGAACTTGGTTACTGGAAAACAAAAGTGGTTAGCAAAGAAAAGCAACAGTCATTCTTTTACAGTACTTCAGAAAACATTCATCCGAACTCTTCTTGTTCCTTTTGTAGACCCCCTAGCCCTTCCAACTTACGGGGCTGGCTGGGAGTTAATATAACTCTCCCACACCACATTGGCGAGAGTAGAATGGGTAACAGTGGGATTCAAAGTGACCAGGGGTTTACTGGTCGGGATCAAGGTTGGTGCAAAAGGTTTTAGCCCCATTTCCATACAAGGAGTGGGCCAGAGCACTTTCGTTGGTACCCTGGAAGCAGGCAAACTCTCATTGCTCCGAGAGGGTCTAGGTACGGTCTTTGGTGCCCACAATTTGGGCGTACTTTCTTGGTCCTGAGCAGGCCTTGGCACTTTGCTGTACAAAGAAGATGACTGTTGTTGGGGAGGCTCCTCCTCCTTGAGTACCGTGGTGCAGGCATCAGGAGCAGACCTTTTCGGCCTCAGGTTGAAGGGATCTGATTCCCAATCTGTAGACGGAAAGTATTTGAAGGGAAGCTGTGTTGGGGCTGTTGGTCTGGTGACCGCAGCAGCCCATTCTCCACGCAGGCCCTGGATGGGGGTGTACTCCACTATCTCACCCACCTCCAGAGAGTGGAACTTTTTATGAAGATATGGCCTCTGTACTGCCTGCCGGTTTACGAGGATGGTTTGCCCTGTATGGCAATCTAGGAGTGTCCCATAACCTCTGACCTTGTCGAACTTGGCCACAGTTGCTCTTCATCGTTCTAAAGGCTCTTCCCCTTCTCGGGGATGATCCCACTTGCGGATGAACAGTGCTTCCATTTCTTTAGTATTCTAATGATAACGAATTCTCTCCTTAGAAGGCTATTAGGGACGTACAGTTCTCTGTGTCGGGCCTTTATTTTGTCCATCAAATCAGCCAGCTCGACTTCCTGATGGGCCCTTTCCCTCTGTGCAGTTGGGATTGGTGGGAGTGGCTTCCCAGGTGTCGGTTGTAGAACCGCGTGCATATACTAGATGAATCCCAGCTCGTCCCCAAAAATCCACTGGTGCAAATTTGGTGAGCGCGGTCGTGCACTCTGCAGGCTGAATAGGGGTATTTCAGGCTCAGGGCTGGAGGAGGAAGAAAAGGCTGCCTCTGGCGGGGTACTCACTGCAGACTCCTCCGATGGGATCTTGGCCCACAAGCCCCAGGTCCTGTGGTGAGGGGACAATCTCACCGGCGATGCTACTACAGGTGTCCCAGTGCAGTCTCCTGGAGGTGTATCCGGCCAGTCATCATCATCATCGGGCAGTGGGGGAAGATTGCAGGCCCCCTCTTTGTCCAATGACAACCGCTGCAGACGGTCGGCAATATCCTGGAACAGTTGGGCTGCGACCGCCACAACTTTCCATTGCTCCTGCGCCATTTTGATGTTCTCACCACGTGGAACTCTGCTCTCCTCCATGTCTGTACTCTCCGGCTCCTTGTGCAGACTGAAGAGGTCGCTGTGCAGGGTCTCTTTTATATTGGGCTTCCCCAAAATGGCTGCCGGCAGGAAGAACGTCATCGGTGCAGCCCCGACTTCCGGTCCTTCCAGAAACGACTCCTCTGTCTTTAAGCTCCCTTTCGACTGTGATACAGCAACTTTGCAGCCACGCCCAGGGGTGGGGCGTGGTGCAGCACGGGACTTCTTCGCACACTTCTCCGGCAGCAGGTTAACTCTTCCTGTGCTGACCGGACCAGAGGATCGTAGCATGTATTCATTTCGCAGTTTACACATTCTTGCTGCTAATAAATCTTCGCCTCCCCCTTACTTTTCGCGTGGCCCCCTTGTTTTGCGCACCACGCGCGCTGCTCTTGTACACAATAATGCAGTTTAATGCACATGAATAAAGTCCGTTATATTGTGGGGAGTGCAATTTCACTAGTGGCAACAGCAGCAGGGACACACCCGAATCCTGTTCGTCAGACGCCAAAAAAGGCTTTGTGGTATGCCTCGGGGAGTGTAGGGTAGTTGGGGTGTTGGTGTAGTATATGAGGGCATAATTTAACCCTTGTCACTCGTGACACCAGGGTGAGGGTTAAAACTCTGAGGTAATGCTGGGCCTATCGCCACCCTTCCCAAGAGCGATAGGTGAGTGTAGAATAACGGATTGTCCACAACCGGTGCTGAACTGAAAAACTTGTAGAAACTTTACTGAAGATTTTCTGTACATGAAGTAACGGTTAGTGTTGCTTGCAAATATTCGCAATGCAAATTTTATTCACGAATATCGCATATTCGCGAATTCGCGAATATTCGCGAATATAGCACTATATATTCGTAATTACGAATATTCGTTTTTTTTTTTTTATTATTATTATTTTTTTTCACAGTACACATCACAGTGATCACCCCTCTCTGCTTCCAGCTTGTGTGGTGTAAAGAAGGCTCTAATACTACTGTGTGAGACTGGTGTGCGAATTTTCGCATATGTAAAAATTTGCATATGCTAATTTTCGCATATGCGAAATTTCCCTTATGCTAATTTTGTATATGCTAATTTTCGCATATATTAATTTTCGCAATCGCGAATTTTCACATATGCGAAAATAAAACGAAAATATGCGAATATTCGCGAATATATGACGGATATTCGTCCATATATTCGCGAATATTCGCGAATTCGAATATGGCCTATGCCGCTCAACACTAGTAACGGTAACAGTCCAGATAACAGAGTCTATATACAGCACGGCAATAACTGACAGTTGGTCGGGTAAGTTCTCTTTGGAGTAGGAGAATTGGATTGCATAGATCCGCTGGATTTAGGGGTTGGTTTAGGTCCAGTGATCTTGCGAAGATTTTGAGGAATTGTAATAACTCACAATTTGGATTATGGCCGAGGCCGCAAGACTTTGGCCTAGTGGTTGCCGATGACAGCTGCGCAGATCCTACCTCATCAGCAGCCCACGAGGAAAGAGAGAGATTAATGGCTGCAGCTCCCTTATATGGGCAGGGACTGAACTGTTTAGATTGGTCAATGTCAGCTGTCACTCACCGTTACATAGGGTTGTGGGTGATCAACTGACTAGAACCACCAAATGTCCTTTAGCAAACCATAGAGTTCTGCGAATCAAGTCACATGACCCACAGGTCCTGCGACGCTAACAAGGTATGCATCTTAAATATACATATTTACACTTTTATTTACACGAATTTTAGCTAACTGAGGGGTGACGAGGGGTTAACTAAAGAAGAGGACCCCAGCTGTTCCTAGGAACTCTGACTTTGGGGACCCCACCACAAGGTACAGTATGGATTACGGTACCGGGACACCACATTCCATTACAAATCCATACGCATTAATATGGAGTCCCGTCCGTCCCTTTTGCAGTTATTACAGCTTCCACTATTCTGATAAGACTTACAAGATTTTGGTGTGTGTTCTTGAGAATTTTTGTCCATTAATCCAGAAAAGAAATGATGCTGTCAGACACTGAGGTTGAAGAAGTGTATCTGGCTTGCAGTCTCCATTTCAGTTGGTTCTAAAGGTGCTTGATGAAGTTGGGGTCATGGCCCAGTGCAGGCCAGTCAAATTCTTCTATAACAAACTCACCCAATCATGTGAGGTGCACTGGGGTACATTCATGCTGCAACAGAAAAGGTCCTTACCAAAACTGTTCTCACAAAGATGGAAGCATTCAATTGTCCTCAATGTTTTGGTATACTGAATCATGCTCATTAAGACTTCCCCTTGTAACGGAGCTGGATGTCGATCCTCTAACCTGTGGGGCTGATGACTCGGACCGTATCGGGGAGCAGAGTCTAAGGTGCCGCTGGTCGTCACCAGAGCCCGATCAAGGCAGGATGGGCTTGTTGCGGCAGGCGACACCCAGGTTGCTACCCCCGACACGGCTCGACCACACAGGTAGCTGGGCAAGGCGAGGTACCCAAGGATAAGGCAGTAGCGTAGTCAAACATAGCAGAAGGTCAAGGCAGGCGGCAAAGGTGCGGAGTCTAATAACGGAGAGGAAGGTCTGGAAACACGGGTAAGGCTAACAGGCTATAAGGGTCGCTTAATCTCAGGCTAGGGACACTAAAGATCCGGCAGGGAAGTGTGGGAGGTGCAAGGACTTATAATGTGGTGTCAGGTGCAAACACTAATTATGGGTGCACTGGCCCTTTACATTTCAGAGCTCCGGCACCCTAGGAGATGGGGACACGCTCGCTCATGGAGCTGAGGCACAGAGGCAGCGGAGCGAGGTGAGTGACGGGCCGGGATTCGCATGCGGGGGTGTCCCGCGATGTGAATCCCAGCCCCGCCGGCAGACATGGACACCGGGACACTGCGCTCATGGCCGGAGCTTGCGGCCGGAGTGCAGAGTGTAACAGTACCTCCTCTTTGGTCTCCCCCTCCTTCTGCGGTTCAGGAATTTCCTGAGAAGGTCCTGGTCTAGAATGTTGTCCTGCGGCTCCCAAAACCTATCCTCCAGACCAAATCCTTACCAATCTACTAGAAAAAGGCGCTTGCCTCTGACAAATTTGGAGTCCAAGATCTCCTTAATAACAAAAACATCTGAGGTGCCAGAGGTGGGAGAAGGTGAGATGTGCTTTTGAGAAAAACGGTTGTAGATGACTGGTTTCAAGAGGAAAACATGGAAGGAATTCGGGATCCAGAGGGAGGAGGGCAGATGGAGGGAATGGGCCACAGGATTAAGTCTCTTCTTGACTTTATAGGGACCCAAATAGCAAGGACCTAGTTTATAACTGGGTATCTTGAACCGTATATATTTAGTTGATAACCAGACTTTGTCACCAGGAGAAAATTCAGGAGGAGGAAGTCTTTCCTTGTGCGCTTGGAATTTCATGCGAGAAGAAGCATGTAGAAGAGAGCAACGTGTCTTCTGCCAGATGGAAGAAAAATTCTGCACTTGTTCATCCACAGCAGGAACTCCAGAAGAAGAAGAAGATAATGTGTGAGGAGGACGAGGGTGTAGTCAATAGACCACATAGAAGGGTGAAGTACCAGTGGAATCGGAATCTTTATGATTGTAGGAAAACTCTGCCCGGAGAAGCAGATCAACCCAGTCGTCTTGACGCGTAGAAATGAAATGGTGTAGATAGTCTCCCAAGATCTGATTCACCCTCTCAACCTATTCATTAGATTGAGGGTGGTAAGCTGAGGAAAAATTCAGCTTAACTTAAAGGTGTGAGCAGAGGGCCCGCCAGAACTTAGAAACGAATTGGACTCCATGGTCAGATACTATATGGGAAAGAAGTCAGTGTAAGCGAAAGATATGCTGAAGAAAAAGCTAAGCAAGCTGTGGTGCATAAGGAAATACGGGTAACGGTACAAAATGAGCCATTTTAGAAAATCAATCTACTACCACCCAGATGACTGGGGACTTGCCACGGGAAGATGGAAGGTCGGTAATGAAGTCCATGGAAACATTGGTCCAGGGAAGCTCTGGAACCGGCAAGGGCTGAAGAAGTCCTGCTGGTTTGGAACGAGGGGTCTTGTCCCAAGCACAGACTGAGCAGGACCGGACAAAATCAACAACATCCCATTTTAAGGTAGGCCACCAGTATTGTCTGGAGATGAGCTGTAGGGATTTACAAATACCAGGATGGCCGGCCAGAAGAGAAGAATGTCCCCATTTCAACACTCAGAGCTTCATACGGGGAGATACGTAAGTCTTTCCGGGAGGCAGATGCTGAAGAAGAAATAATATATTCAGGAGAAATAATATACTGTGGAGGAGATTAATGGTCATGCACATGAGAAGACCTGGAAAGGCTGTCTGCTCGTAAATTCTTTTCCGCAGGACGGAAGTGGATGTATAAGTCGAATCTGGAGAAAAATAAAGACCACCAGGCCTGCCATGGGTTGAGTCAATGGGCTGTCTGAAGATAGAGCACGTTTTTGTGGTCTGAAGAAATAGTGACAGGATGTACAGAGCCTTCCAAGAGGTAACGCCATTCTTCTTACGCCAACTTAATGGCCAAGAGCTCGCGATTTCCGATGGTTTAGTTTTTTCCGCAGGGAAGTAGGTTTTAGAGAGAAAACCGCAGGTTAATGTTTTCATCTTAGTAGACTTTTGCATTAACACTGCACCTGCTCCAGCTGAAGAAGTATCCACTTCCAAGATAAATGGTTTGTTAGGATCGGGTCTAGATAGAACAGGAGCAGAAGCGAAGATGGAATTTAACTGTTTGAATGCTTCTTCAGCCTCCGGAGTACAGACTTTTGGATTAGCAGTCTTCTTGGTGAGTGCAACGATGGGAGCTACCAGAGTTGAGTAGTGAGGAATGAATTGCCGATAGTAATTGGCAAAGCCGAGGAAGCACTGAATCGCTTTCAGTCCAGTAGGTTGTGGCCAGTCCAGAACGGCGGATAACTTGTTGGGATCCATTTGAAGACCTTGACTGGTAACAATATAGCCCAGAAAAGGGAGGCAGGTCTTTTCAAAAGTACATTTCTCCAGTTTGGCGTAGACATGATTTTCACAGAGACGCTGTAACATTTGGCAGAGGTGAAAGCGATGAGACTGGACATTGGGCGAGTAAATGAGTATGTCATCCAAATAAACAACGACACAGGAGTACAAGAGGTCACAGAAAATATAATTGACAAATTCCTGGAAGACTGCTGGAGCATCACAGTGTCCGAATGACAACACTAGATATTCAAAATGTCTGTCACGAGTATTAAACGCAGTCTTCCATCTGTCCCCTTCACGTATATGGATAAGATTTTGGCCCCATGAAGGTCTAGTTTAGAGAAAGTCTTGCAGGCGATCAAATAACTCAGAGATTAAAGGAAGTGGGTAGCGGTTCTTTACTGTAATTTTATTCAAACCTCGGTAATCAATGCATGGTAGCAATGGCGGCTCCGGCAGGGGAAGAGGACTTCCTGATAAATCCCTTCTGAAGGTTTTCCTTGATGTAATTAGACATGGCCAGAATTTCAGGAACAGACAAAGGGTAGATTCTGCCCCTGGGAGGTGTGGTGCCAGGTAGCAAGTCAATTGGACAATCGTAGGGTCGATTAGGTGGTAAAACTTCAGCTTGCTTTTCACTGAAAACATGAGCATAGTCATGAAGAAAGGAAGGCAAACCGGGCATAGGATGAGATGATCGTTCCAATTTTGAGACACGTATGTGGATACAATGGTTGTTGCAATGTGGACCGCAGCGAAGAACTTCTCCAGTTTTCCAATCCAGCTGCGGAGCATGGAGTAGCAGCCATGGTAGGCCAAGCAAGAGAGGAGAAGTACAATGTAGGAGAACATAGAAGGACAAGTTTTCCCTATGTTAGACTCCGACCTGCATAGACAATGGTTCTGTGCGATATAGCACAGTGCAGTCCAGTCTTTCACCATTGACCATAGAGATGTACAGAGACTTTAACAGGTGGGACACCGGCAGACGATTCCTATGTACTAGGGAAGAATCAACAAAATGTCCTGCAGAGCCAGAGTCCAGAAAGGTAAGAACAGTGATGATCTCTTTGGAGGGTAGGAAAAGCTGGACCATCTCCCACAAACCCTAGGTATGAGTGTTTCCCTGTGACTGAGGACGCAGAGGACAATCTTTTAGGAAGTGATCCGCACTGGCGCAGTATAAGCACAGATTCTCAGTTCGTCGGTGAGTTCTTTCCTGAGGGGTCTGGCGAGACCGATCCACCTGCATAGCCTCCACTGTGGGAGGAAGACACCCTGAAATTCAGTGAGAAACGCCTGGAGATGGTTGTGAGAGCATCATTACGATCCCAAAGGGGAGTTGCCCAGGCCAAAGCCCTACCAGTTAAAAGACTGAGGATGAAGGCCATCTTTGCTCATTCCGTAGGGCACTGATCCACCATGAGTTCAATGTGCATGGAGCACTGAGTAACTAAATCATGACAGGACTTGGGATCCCCCTCATATTTCTTGGGAAGAGACAGACGGAGTCTTGATCCGGAGACGACTGCAGGAGCGGGAGGTGCCACCGGAGCAGGAGGAGGTTGTGGTTGTGGTGGTTGTTGCTGTGCAGATAGCAACTGCTGCATCATGTCGGATAACTGGCTCAACTGCGGTGCCTGCGGGCCAACTGCTGTGACTGGAGTGCCCCGATAGAAGCGAGATCTGGACTATTAGGCAGAAGAACCCCAGTGGGATCCATGGCCAGATCCTGCTGTAATGGAGCTGGATGTGGATCCTCTAACCTGTGTGGCTGATGACTCGGACCGGGAGCGGAGTCTAAGGTGTGTCGCTGGTCATCACCAGAGCCCGCCGCAAGGCAGGATGGGCTTTCTGGGGCATGTGACACCCAGGTCGCTACCCCGACATGGCTTGACTACACAGGTAGCTGGGCCAGGCTAGGTACCGAAGGATAAGGCAATAGCGTAGTCAAATGTAGTAGAAGGTCAAGGCAGGCAGCAAAGGTGTAGAGTCTAATAATGTGGCGGAAGGTCTGGAAACACGGTTAAGGCTAACAGGCTGTTAATCTCAGGCTAGAGGCACTGAAGATCTGGCAGGGAAGTGTGGGAGGTGCAGGGACTTATAATGTGGTGTCAGGTGCAAACACTAATTATGGGCGCACTGGCCCTTTAAATTTCAGAGCTCTGGCACGTGCGCACCCTAGGAGGCGGGGACACGTGTGCCAAAGCTGAGACACAGAGGCAGCGGTGCGAGGTGAGTTCCGCGATGTGAATCCCAGCCCAGCTGGCAGACGGGGACAACGGGACACTGCGATCACGGCCGGAGCTCGCGGCCGGAGCATAGAGCGTAAAACACCTCATTGGCAGAGTGCGGACAGACAGGTAACATTCTCCTAACATTTTCTTAACCCAGACTAAGTCATTAGACTGACATAAAGAGTATGATTCCTCCTTCCCAGAACACGTTTCCACTGCTCCAGAGTCCAGTGGTTTTGTACTTTACATCACAACATCTAAACTTTGGTATTATGCTTGATGATGTTTCACTAGCGTGCACTGCCTTACCTATGATTTGGAGGGGGGGGGGGAGTTTAGGGGGATTATAACAGACCTTCAAAGTGTAGGTACAGCACAGGAGCCCATCAAGCACAGGCATTCGCTAATAGGGAATCCAAGACACTTGTCCCAGATCTCCATGTTAGTGTTGTTCCACCTGTATGCGCATATGTGCATAAAGTTGAAAGTGTAAGCAACAGGACCTACAGCTTACACTGAGAGGAGACCTGTGATGTCCCCCATTGGAAGTTGCACTGTGCAGGAAGGAAAATGAGGCCAGGCTCATGTACTGCAGTTAAAATGCTACGTGAGATATAAGGTAAGCATAAGGTTTTTTTTTTCATCCTGGCATCTTGGGGGGCTGGCTATCTACCTGGCTACTTACCTACAAAGCTACTTAACTAGCTACCTACCACCTTGCTACCTGGCTACATGGCTACCAACTAGTGTTGCTCACGAATATTCGCAATGCGAATTTTATTCGCGAATATCGCATATTCGCGAATTCGCGAATATTCGCGAATATAGCACTATATATTCGTAATTACGAATATTCCTTTTTTTTTATTTATTTTTTTTTTTTTCACAGTACACATCACAGTGATCATCCCTCTCTGCTTCCAGCTTATGTGGTGTAAAGAAGGCTCTAATACCACTGTGTGAGACTGGGGCGCGAATTTTCGCATATGCGAAAATGTGCATATGCTAATTTTCACATATGCGAATTTTCTCTTATACTAATTTTCGTATGCGCGAATATTCACATGCGCGAAAATAAAACGGGAATATTACGGATATGCGAATATTCGCGAATATATGACGAATATTCGTCCATATATTCGCGAATATTCGCGAATTCGAATATGGCCTATGCCGCTAAACACTACTACCAACCAACCTACATAGCTGCCTGGCTAGCTGTCTTGCTACCTACATAGCTAGACAGCTGTCTGCCAACCTATCTGCATAACTAGCTAACTGCCTAGATACCTGACTACCAACCTATTTATTAGCTACTAAGTTAACAACCTGGCTACCTACCTACCTACCTACATAACTAGATTCTTGGCTAACCAACTACTTGCATAGCTAGATACCTGGCTATCTACCTAGCTACCTACATAACTAGCTATCTGGTTACCTACATACTTATTACCCTACCTATCTACTAACATACCTTACTACCTACCCACCTATGTAGCTAACCACCTGTCTACACAGCTACTTACCTACCTTAATACCTACTTATCTAGATACTTGACTACCTATCTATCTACTTCCCTCACTAGCTAGCTACCTACCTACAAAACTAGCTACCCACCTGGCTACCTACTTACCTTCATTACTTCCTGGCTACTTACCTGCCTACCTGGCTTCCTACCTACCAACATATTTACCTACTTGGTGTGTGTGTGTGTGTGTGGAGGCTCAATTTATCTATTAGGAGGGGGGCTACCTACCTAAGGACATCCATACCTGTGGGGGTGGGGGGGGGGGCTACATAATAAGGGAACTGCTGTGGGATATACCTTACTAATAGGGGAAATACCTGCCTACTGAGGGGGGGGGGAGTATACCTACTTAATGGAGGACCTACTATCCTATATTACCTGCAAGCCCAAAAGGCTAATACTAATCAACAAAACCTACAAAAATTTGCCCAAAAATATTCAAAATTTCATCTTTATTATTGTATACAAACAGGTAGAAAAACACCCATAAAATAACCCACCCTTAAAAAACGTCCACGACCTTCCCACCCTTTGCACTTTGTCCACAGGTTGAAGTATTTGTCAAATTGGTTTCTGAAGATCTTAAGGCGCTACAGGGCCAACGCTGGGACAACCTCACTGGTAGCGAACGCGCAGCACTTAAACAACTGAGGAGTATTAAAGATATCATCTATAAACCTGCGGATAAGGGTGGCAACGTGGTGGTTTGGCCGTGTGACATGTATGAGAGGGAGGCTAGACGCCAGCTAAATGATGTTGGAGTATATCGCCAATTGTCCAACAATACCATGACAGTATTTCAGGGCAAATGATGTAGAATTTTGGACAGGGCTGTGGGTGAAGGTATTATATCAAGGAAGGTCCGGGACGGCTTGGTCGTGACTCATCCGAGGGTACCAACCCTATATCTCCTGCCCAAAGTCCATAAGAGTGTGACTTGCCCCCCGGGACGTCCCATAATATCTGGGATAGGGAGTTTGACGGAGGTGGTATGTCAGTTTTTGGATTTTATTTGAAGCCGCTTGTCGAGTCCCTGCCATCATGCTTACGCGACTCCACTGACGTCCTGAAATGTTTTGAGGAAATTAGATTGGAGGAAGATATGGTCATCGTGACGAGTGATGTGGAGTCCCTTTATACTTCCATTGCACATGATGACGGACTGCGCGCATGCAAATTTTTTCTCAGTACCAGTAATCTTTCATCACAACTTATTGATTTATTGTTAGAACTGTTGGAATTAGTTTTGAGACACAATTTTTTTGTTTTTTGTGACAAATTTTATTTACAGGTAAGTGGTACCGCTATGGGGGTGCCTTGTGCGCCCCCATATGCAAATCTATTCATGGGGTACTGGGAAAGAGCAATGATCCAGGAAGGTGAGCATACATGCGTGCAGTCCGTCATCATGTGGCGTCGTTATATTGACGACATAATTTTTGTATGGCAGGGACCGACAAGCGACTTGGAAGGATTTTTAGTTTATTTACAGGACAATTCCATGAATGTCAGGTTGACCAGTAAATGGAGCCGGTCCAGTATGGACTTTTTGGATGTTAAGTTGATAGTTGAAGAAGATGGGTCAATATCGACTGACATTCATAGGAAAGAGACCTCCGTCAATTGCTATTTGTTGGCTAACTCATTTCATCCTCCCCATGTCATTGAGGGAATACCCCGGGGGCAACGTATACGGGCTAAGCGTATATGCTCTAATGATACCTTGTTCGATAGACAAGCGGATGATTTGGTTAATCGATTTTCTAATAGGGGATACCCACGTGATAAGGTAGTACAGGAGTGGTTACATGTGAAACAAATACAGAGGAAGATACTTATGAACAAGAAGAAGAAGAAGGAGGATGAGGGGGGTGGACATACGAGGTTTATATCCCAGTTTAACAAACAATGGTCAGGGATGCGGAGGATTTTGACGCGCCATTGGCATGTCTTACACAGTGATGCTAAGTTGAGACATCTACTACCGGATAGGCCCCTTATGACACCCAAGAGGGCACCCAACCTTAGGGACTTGGTGACCAGCCACTATGTCCCTCCCAGGTCGGGACAATATTTATTTGGATCTAGGGGACCGCCCTGGGGCAACTATCCGTGTGGTAGATGTGGAGCCTGTTCTGTTATGGAAAGGACCCAGAAATTTGCACACTTTAACGGGACGAAGGAATACAAGATCGTTCATACCATCAACTGTGGTGTCTCTGGTGTGGTCTATCACGCGCGCTGCCCATGTAATAAAATCTATGCGGGTATGACCACACGGGAAATGAGAGCGCGTGTGATGGAGCACATCAGGGACATCAAAAATTCTGCACGTGACGATTGGATAGACGAGGTTGGATTACGTGGGAAACCTCTAGCCAGACATTTTAAGATCATGCACCAATCCAATTGGAGATTATTGAAGGTTAAGGGTATTGATAGGATTTATATGGGTAATAGAGGAGGCGATGCCACAAGGGCCCTTCTACGTAAGGAAACAAAATGGATTGTGACGTTGGATACCATGACCCCTAAAGGGTTAAATGAGTTTTTGAGTTTCTCTCCCTTCTTGTAATTTGGGACTTGCTTTTAATGATTGTTTCTTTTATTGAGGTACTCTTATGCTCTTTGTGATGAAGTGATGTATATGGGGACACCTAAAGAGGAGTGAGAAAATTGGCATCATTGTGAGAACCATCTTGTACCCATGTGGAGGAACAACTTTGGAAGGATGTGGACTTACACGATAATCCGGCAGCAAGGAACTTGGATACTCAAAGCTTGGGACTTATATATAATAATAATAAAACAGGAATTTTTCCTTGAGGACCATTTGGGTCCTATATAGGAAATTATGTAGTAATGTCCGGTTTTGGTAATTCTACAATGCGACCATGGCATACATAGGTCATATTGGGGTTGTGAGTGAGGATGCACATGTGGGTGGTGGGTCACTTGTGTTTTGCATGGCAGCACAGAATGGGTTGTATGCGTGTATGCGTGTGGGGTTGGGTTATAAGGGGGGGGTTGATATGTGTGTGTGTGTGTGGTGTGGGGGGTGTCAGCGTGGGTTTTGGGTGGGGAGGTTAAAAGGGAGGGGGGGGAGGGTCTCAATATATACATATTACATTTACACTCACAGTTGTCACTAACTTTATTATTATTATTTTCACATCATATATTATAAGCACATTCAATATGGGGTGATATTATCACTAGGTTGGCTAACTGAGCCTTGGCTCTTTTCTGAGGTCATCATTAGCACGATTAATTATCTTATACCACTGGGTAGGATGGTGTAGGGTATGTGTGTGTGTGTGTGTACGTGTGTATGCATGTATATACATGTGTACGCACGTGTATACATATATATATATATATATATATATATATATTCACATTACGTTAGTAATTTTATCTTATTTTATTTCTTACACACTATTGATTTTCACCATTATCTTTATGAATTGACATTAATTATTGGTATTTATTGGTATTTATGAAATGGGTGTCAAGATCATTGGATGTATGATGGTTGGGTGTATGCTGCGGGTATTTATGTGTAGGTCTCCATACTAGTCTGTAGGGGGCTCCCTATGGATAAGGATACATGGATGGGAGAGATAGGAATAGATTATTGATATAGATACTAGTATGGATTATAGATCCTAATGATTTTACTGTTGTTTCTTATTCCTTAATTTGGAGTAATCTTGTTCTAGTAAACAATGAGGGTCAGTCTATAATTACTTTGAAAAGATTTGTTTTGATTTTGGGATCCAATATTATGGTATTCCTACTATTTGATATATGATCTAATGTTTTCTATTTTATATATACTTTTTTCAATGTGGTACAACCAGTTGATGGTGTGTTGTAACCTTTTCCCTTGTTGGGATATGTGATGCGGCTCCCCTGGTGGTTACTCAACATGGAGGGTGATTACGCCCGGAGCGCATGCGTGGATTCATGGTGCTGTGCCGTCTTTCGGAGGGCAGTCAGTACGGGCGGATGTGCTTCAAGTTATGACGAGCATCCGCCGGTGACGCCACCCGGAAGTCGTCCGGCGTCCGGTTCCGCTACATACGCCATTGGAGGGTGAGCATTATAAAGAGCTAGTAGTTCCTACCTCATGTAGCGCCTCTTGAGAAAGGAATCATCCGAAACACATTTCGAGGTCGCAGGATAACCACCGAGGATCCGTCAGCATGTCACAATTAGGTAAAGTTTTGACTTGAGATATTGTTCTACTGTGTGCTGGCTAAACTGATACTGCAGGACTGTATTATTGGTAATATTGTGATTCTTGTATATATTCCAGTGGTATCCTGCTCAGCTTTTTGTTGGGGAGTTTTTTAAGGGTGGGTTATTTTATGGGTGTTTTTCTACCTGTTTGTATACAATAATAAAGATGAAATTTTGAATATTTTTGACCTACTATCCTACCCACTTTTCTGTGCAGGACACCAAGGGGGACATTATTACAGTTTAGAGACCAATAGATGGGCAGATTGTGTATATAGGAAAGGCACCAGAAAAATGCGGTGTCTGAGATGTTTGTCCTACAGATGCTTAAAAGGTTGAAGTTTTGCCTGAAAGAAGTCATCATGGTGGTCTTACCCGAACAGAGAAGAAAAGGAAAGAAGCCGACGTTGATCAGAGAAGACGTCACTTGTGAGCCACTTGATTTAACTGTAAGGGTAGGGGGGCATTGCCGGGTGCACGTGGGGTGTGGGGTGCTAATAGAGCATCTTGTCATGGGCGCAAGGGGCACTAGGTATGCATTTTGCTGCTGCTTAGCCATGAAAATTCAGGCCATTAATATTGTGAACTATGTACCTCAGCCCTCGGGACACCAAGTAACCCTATGTATTTTGCCACTTTGGCTGCGTTGCTGTTATTTGTAATTACATCCTCTTTCAGTAAGACCACTCACAGTTGGTTGTGAAAAATCTATATAATGTACATTGAATTTGGCTTTAAATTGCCCAACTTGGTTCAAGCCTATTGCGTAGCCTTCCACAAGCTTCTTATAATAGGTGAAAACTGGTGTAATGTTTGCTTGGACATACCTTTTTAGTTCTGCCCAAAAATATTCTATGGCATTGAGGTTGGGGCTTTCTGATGGCTGCTCCATCATTACCTTCACTTTGTCAGTAGACAAAGAAAATAGACCTTTTTACTGCATGGTTTGCCCTGTAGGTTTCACTAGGGTGCACCTATGTTTTTATTCTCTCTATATAACATTGTGTTTTACCTACTGGAATTTCGATTTAGTGAATTATGCATAAAATTATCTGTTTGTGGAGATTTGTTGGAAAAATATGAGTCTAAATGACGTCAAGTCAGGGGCATATCTATATAGGGTGCAGAGGTAGCAGTTGCACTCGGGGCCCTTGTGAAGGGGGCCCCAGTGCACATCTGCCCCATAAGAGACCAGTATTATAATTGGCACATGGGGCCCTGTTGCAGATTTTGCATCGGGCACAGAAGGTACAAGTTACGCATGTGAGCTGAGTTCATGAAAAACTTCAACTAGACTCCTATTAGCTGTGGGGGACATTCCTCATTCAGTAGTGTTTGGTACCTAACCATAGTGCACTAGGTTATAAAGTCATGGGGAGAAATTTATCAAAACCCGTGTAGAGAAAGAGTGGTGCTAGTGTTCATAGCTACCAATCAGTGAGCTTCTTTCTTTTTTAAAAAGGCCCCTGAAACATAAAACAGACAATCTGATTGGCTGCCATGGGCAACTGCACCACTTTTCCTCAACACAGGTTTTAATACTTCTCCCCCATATCAGGAAATGGAGGTGTTGCAAGAGTATAAAAACCTGCATAGCTATGCAACAGCCTTAGCATATTTAGGCTGCCATTTATTGAAAAAAGAGTCAAATAATAATCCATTAAAGAGTCGATTTCATGGTTCTTTTTGGTCTGACCACACTGCTCTCTGCTGACACCTCTGTCCATGTCAACAACTGTCCAGAGCAGGATAGGTTTGCTTTAGGGATGTGCTCCTACTCTGGACAGTTCCTGACACAGACAGAGGTGTCCGCAGAGAGCACTGTTGTCAGACAGCAAAAAATTATACAACTTCCTGGAAGGATTAAGATTTTTTAATAGAAGTAATTTACAAATCTGTATAACTTTCTGGCACCAGTTCATTTGAAAAAAAATGTTTACCACGGTAGTACCCCTTTAACCCTTTGCCGCAGAATGCCAGGTTTATACGGCGCTGCGGCATGGGAGGATTATGAAGTGAGCTCAGGAGCTGAGCTCGCATCATACCCGCATGGTCCCGGCTGCTATCAGCAGCCAGGACCCATGGCTAATGCCGGACATTGCCATTTCGGCATTAACTCTTTAGATGCGGCGATCAACTAGGACGCAGCAGGAGGGTGCCTTACCTGCCTCCTGCACGTCCAAACGGCGATTGATTGCTGCAAGCCTGAAATCCAGGCTTGAGCAATCAACCGCCGAAAACACTGATCAATGCAAAGCTATGGCTTTGCAGTGATCAGTGTAAATGATCAGTGTGTGAAGTGTAATAGCCCCATATGAGAGCTATAACACTGCAAAAAAAGTGAACACAAAAGGTAATAAAGATCATTTAACCCCTTCCCTAATAAAAGTTTGAATCACCCCCCTTTTCCCATAAAAAAACTGTGTAAATAAAAATAAACATATGTGGTATCGCCGTGTGCGTAAATGTCCGAACTATAAAAATATATAATTAGTTAAACTGCACGGTCAATGGCGTATGCGCAAAAAAATTCCAAAGTACAAAATAGCGTATTTTTGGTAACTTTTTATAACATAAAAAAATGAATAAAAAGCGATCAAGAAGTCTGATCAAAACTAAAATGGTACCAATAAAAACTTCAGATCATGGCACAAAAAATGAGCCCTCATACCGCCCCGTACATGGGACAATAAAAAAGTTATAGGGGTCAGAAGATGACAATTTTAAACGTATACATTTTCCTGCATGTAGTTATGATTTTTTCCCGAAGTAATACAAAAATCAAATCATCATTTTAGTCATATGGACTTACAGAATAAAGATAAGGTGTCATTTTTAATGAAAAATGCACTGCATAGAAACAGAAGCCCCCAAAAGTTACAAAATGGTGTTTTTTCTTCCATTTTGTCACACAATTATTATTTTTTCCGTTTTGTCGTAGATTTTTGGGTAAAATGACTGATGTCATTACAAAAAGTAGAATTGGTGGCGCAAAAATAAGCCATCATATGGATTTTTAGGTGTAAAATTTAAAGAGAGGGTTATGATTTTAAGGAGGAAAAAGTGCAAAAACGGAAAAACGCTATTTCCTTAGGGGGTTAATAAGAAGTGACATTGATGGTTTTAGTGGAATTCTGTCCTTTTATTTTAGGGTAATTATCAGAGTACATAATGATTGCAATAACCATTAATAACAATGTATATATAGTCACACAAAGAAGAAGAAATAAACAGGATGAAATATGCCATTCGCCTTTATTTCCATACGTGTACGGTATAGCTTCAGCAGGAACTTGACTGCAGGCGGTGTGATGGAGGACTGATCTGCAGGTTATAATTTGACTGCCATTTACCTGTCAGGGCTTTTGTTTTGCTTTCATCTGAATAAACAGTCTAAAAGGTAAAAAGGAGACCAACTGCATCTGAAGAATGTCTTACTGCTGCTAAATCCTCTGTATTTAGGCTCCTACATGATGTTTAAGTGAAAAGCACAAAGGCATTTTGCAATATATACCAGTATCAATTTGCAAAATGCCTTCACTTTACTTCTGCCAGCTCCATTGGTCCTGATAGACAAGTTGGCTGAAGGCAGAAAACTGCGGAAATCCAGTGGAATTCATGTCAATGCCAGCGAGAAGGAAAAGGAGGCCAATCATTGGCTGATCTTTTCCTTTCCATGGCCATCCAACACTGTTACCAGAGGCAAAGTGTTTTGCACCCAGTTCAGAGAAATTCAAAACAAATTAATTACTTCTGTAGTAGAATAGCATGTCAAGCTGATATACTAGAAGTGCTAGAGTGCAAAGATCAAAAGGAACTCCACAACTGAGTGTCGTACCTATGGAGGACTGGGGGATGCGGTCCGCCCCAGGTTCCACTGTCCCCATAAAATAAACATGTGTGCGCTATCACTGAAACTTCCCGGCTGGAAGCTGTAGTGTATTTACCCTGCTTGTGCTCAGCTTTGAGTGAAGAAGTTATTCATCATTAAAGGGATACTCGTGTCATGCCATGCCCCCTCAATACAAGTCTATATGACTTACATTGATGAGGCATGGTGTGACATCACCTGCACGATCAGACATCTTATCCCTTATCCTTTCGATAGGGGATAAGATGTCTAGGGGCAGAGTTCCCCTTTAAATCATCAACAGGAGCTCAGTGAGGGGGAAGGAGATGGAGGACCCAGCAGAGTTTACTCACTGTTGGTGCTGGGCTTCCTCCTCAGCTCTTCCCCTCCTCACTACCGGACCTGCTTGACCAAGCCTAGAAGGTAAAAGTGTGTGCATATACTATTTATGTGTGTGGATATAGTTTGAGTATGTATGTATTGTGTGTATAGATGGAAAGATAGATAGATTGGTGATTTTTTTGTTGTTCCTCTGGCAGCAAGCACATGCTAGGTGTTTGCAGTGGTGTGTTACTTTGTTGCTGCCTTTCTGCTGTGGTGTTTTGTCTGTGGGGTGTTGTGGCCCAGAGTTGGGGACTTGGTCGGGCAGTGGGGTCCCTGGCCACTAAGTCATTATCTCGGGGGTTTAGTGTCACGGTGGCACTGGTCGCCGCCCAGTGCTACGCCAGTGTCAGTTTAGGGCCCCCTCCCTTTCAGATGGCCTTGATGTGGCGAGTGAGCTACAATTGAGTACAATTGATCAAAAGGTACAATAACAACCTGTTAGCTTTTAAAAATAATACTGAGATGCAATTAGATCATAGTACAAGTTGTGTATGTGCGGCCATTTCTCTTTCTCTATTTTTGAGTTACTTTTGTATTCTGTCCCCTTACTTATTTTGTTTTTCCATGGCCAGCACTCTATTCCACTCATTCGACACAGACATTTTTGATCAGCAGGAGACTGCATAAGGGTTTCCTCCTAGCATTCTCCCAGCCTTCTGGCAGGGAGCACATGGTAGATGTTGGCACTGGTGTGTTGCTTTTCAGTGGCCATTGTGTGGTGTTCCAGTACTGGAGTGGGTCCTGTCAGGTAAACATTGCTTCAGGTGCCTGCGCTGTGCCCTGCTTCTCATGTGATGCTTTGATATTCATTGTAGTCTTTGCCTGTTAATTTATATTGTTTTTCACTGTAACTTTTAGAAATGTACAGGTTATTTGTTAGGAGGTATTATTCAGAGTACCCATGTAACCCAAAGGGAGGCCCCCCTAGCTAGGCCATATATAGTGTAGGGGGAAGAAGTTATTCAGTTTAGCGAGTGCAAAGCTCAGTGTGAGCTGCAGTGTGGAGAAGAGACAGCAGGAGTGTGAGGTAATTTAAGGGAAGCCTAAAGAAAATACTCAAGCAAGCGACCACGCCATTCTGCAAGTGTTCCAGTGGCCGTGTAGCATTAATTGGACTAGCAGAACCCTAGCCAGCGTGGAGGCCTCAGAATTAAAGGAGTACTCCACCGCTAGACATGTTATCCCCTATCCAAAGGGGGTCCGGCCCGGGGGACCTCTGTGATCTCCGCCACGGCACCCCAGTCATCCGGTGTATGGAGCGAACTCCACTCCGTGCCGGATGACTGACGATCACAGCCGCCACGCCCCCCTCCATTCATGTCTATGTGTACTAACCGTCATGCCCCCTCTCATAGACATGAATGGAGGGTGCGTGGCATGAAGATCACAGAAGCCCCAGGCTTCCAGGTGACCATAACACTGCAGTGCCAGTACGGAGTGAGGGGGGTCCCAGCAGCTGGGCCCCCTGTGATCAAATATGATAGAGGATAACTTGTCTAGGGGTAGAGTAGCCCTTTAACTCTAAAGTTCTAAGCCTGCAACAAGTAAAGTCAAGTGGTTGTACAATACAAGTCACAGCAAGTCTATTGGGCTCCCAAGGGTTACTCTGCATCTACTCTGCTCTAATCTGCGCTGTGAGGATTGTAACATCTATTCCTGCCTCAGTAAGGACAGTTATCCTGGCATCGGTGTATTCATTATGCCGCCCCTGGCCCAGGAGAAGCTGTCCTATCCTCAGACCGTGTAGGCTAACGGTGCCCTGGCATCATGAAAAGACCTGATCACCCTGCAAACAGTACCCCTATAATTGGGTGTCACTATTGTTGCTTTGGTGCTTTGTCTGTGGGGTTGTGTGGCCCAGATTCGGGGGCTTGGTCAGGCAGCACTGGTTCATTCCCTGTGTGGGCTTTATATCACGCTGGTCGCCGCCCAGCACTACGCCAGTGCTAGTTTAGGGATCCACTCTTATCAGTTGTCCTTGACGTGGCGAGTGGACTTGCATGTTTAGAAGCAAAGGTACACTGACAACCTGTTAGTTTATGAAATTATGCTGAGAAGCTATTAGATCATAGTGCAAGTTGTGGATTTACGGCCATGTTCTGTTTCTCTATTTTCTTAAAAGTAGTAAAATTATAAAAAAGTGTATAAATTGGGTTTCATTGTAATCAGATTGACTGACAGAATAAAGATAACAAGTAAAGTGCACTACGTAAAAATAAAACTCCTCAAAACATTTTTTTTTAAATCTCTTGCACAAATAATATTTTTTTGTTGTTGCACCTTCATTTTATAGTAAAAGTACATTTGGTCAGACACAAATGATGGACAGCTGCAAAATTTTGCTGCTGCGAGTAGCCCAGTGGTGTTTATTGAAACCCTGCAACATGATTTTGCGAAGGTCTGATAAGCTAAAATGGCAGTAAAGAGTCCCCTAACATGCCTACAGCTGCTGGATTTACCCTGCAGTGCATTGATGGAGCCTAGCAGAGCCAGGCTGTATCAGTGGAGCTTTGATCACACTGTCCAGTGATATGCAATAGCTCAGCATTGACAGGGAAAGCAATCTAGAGATTATGTGGTGTCCCGATACCGTATTGCATCCGTTACCTTGTGATGAGGTCCCCAAAGTCAGAGTCCCTTGGTACCAGTGGGGTCCTCATCTATAGTTAGCCCCTAGTCACCCCTTTAGTAGTTAAAATTATTCAAATTCTAAGCGTAAATATGTATATAATGTATACTTACCTTGTTGTGGTGTCCCAGGACCTGCGGGTCACGTGATGCGTTCCAGAACTCTATGGTTTTCTAGTTAAGGACCTTTGGAAGTAGTCAGGTGATCACCCACCATTCATTGTAACGGTGAGTGACAGCTGACATTGGATCAATCCAAAACGGCCCTGTCCATATAAGAGAGCGGCGGCTATTAAGCTCTCTCTTGTTCCTGCGCTGCTTATGAGGACGAATCTGCGCAGCTGTCATCAGCACTTGCTAGGCCTAAGCCTTGCGGCCGCGGCCATCTCTCGAAAACTGTGAGTTACTTCAAATCCCTGTTAACTCCGCAAGATCACTGGACCTAAATACTCCCCTAAATCCAGCGGATCTCTGCAAGAAACCCTAATTCTAATAATTTCTGGATAACTCAATGGTCCTCAGCATCTGTCAATTACTGCCGTGCTGAATAAAGACTTTGTTAATAAGAATGTTGCTGTTATTGGATGTACTGCAAATACCTCAGTAAAGTTTCACGCAAGTTCAAGTTCATCTTTGCTGTGGACATTCAGTCATTTATGCATGCACCTATCGTTTCTGGGAAGGGTGGCGATAGGCCGGAGATTTACCTCAGCGTATTAACCCTCACCCTGGCGTCACGAGTGACAAGGGTCAAATTAACCCCTCATATACCAACAGCAGCAACACCCATCTACCCAACACCCCAAGGCAGTTACCACAATTACATGTGAAAGTCCCATATGGGAACATAAAAAGTGTAAACAAATTTTTAAAAGTTTTTGAAATTATATAAAAGCTCCCTTCCCCTAATAAAAATTTAAATCACCCTACTTTTCCAATTCTATGAAAAATAAAATAAAAATAAGTTTAAAAAAACAAACATATTTGGTATTGTCCGAACTATTAAAACATAATGTGTATGATCCCAGAGAACTGCGTAAATGTAAAAAAAATACAAAGAAAAATGCCAGAAATGTAGATTTTTCACATATCAGGAAAATTAAAGAATAAAAAGTGATCAAAAAGTCCCATCTAACCAAAATTAATACCAACAAAAACTACAAATCATGGCACAAACAAACAAGTCTGTATACAGAAAAATCTATAGGGGTCAGAATAAGGCAATTTTAAGCATAATGATTTTGTAAAAAGAAAAAGTTTGGCATTTTTAAAAGTAGGAATAAAAAAATAAACTATATAAATTGGGTATCATTTTAATTGACCCATGGAATAAAGAGAGCATGTTATTTTTTACCATAAAGTGCACTGTGTATAAACAAAACCCCCAAAATTAACAAAATTGTGGTTTTCTTTTCTAGTCACCCCTCCCCAATGATATTTTTTAGCTTGAACCATTGCTTAAGTAATTACAAAGTACAATTGGTCTCGCAAAAACAGCCTTTATAGGGGTCTGTGGATGGAAAAATAAAAGTTATGGCTCCTAGAAGCTGGGGGGGGGGGGGGGGAATTAATATGGAAAAATGAAAATTGGTTGTGGGTATTAATATGGAAAAATGACAATTGGTTGTGTCTTCACAGCCAAAATGGGCAGGTTAAAATGCGAGGAGGAATAAAGGAAAACACAAAAATTTAAACCGGCTGTGTCCTTAGGGGGTTAATGTAGTACACTGTCTATATTTACAAGCTAAATTGGACAGATGAGGATCATAGTGTAAGGGAAGCCAGGTGCCCCAGATGAACTTGGTAAACTTTAAACCCTCCAAGGAGGTATGGAATGTCCCAGTCACAGGCTCAGGTTGCAGCCCAGTGAGGAACCTGCTGTTAACGACGTTATGGACAAGCAGGCAGAATGCTGAAATAAATGGAAAGTGGCTTTAAGCAGTAACTTAGGGATTGTATTAAAAAAAAATCCTTCACGTACTGCTCTGGTCCTTGCCGGTGGCTTCGCTTATAGAGGTGCAGCGATGACTTTCCCCTACACCTACATCATCACTGCTGACAATGCACACTGCTGAGGTGATGTGGGTGTATCGGGAAGTCATCACTGTAGATTTTAGGAAAAGTTGGTGGGAAGGACCAAAGAGGGGGAGCTAGGCAAGGTGGGGATTAAATAAGTAAGTACAGGGAAATTTTATGGTCGAACAATCAATTAAGACAGTTTTGTGAAGTAAGTATGCAGGAATACGTTGAGGTAGTGTTGTGTTATGCGCTCAGGCCGCACACGCTGGCTGTGAGCGCATGGTCCCCTTACCTGCTGCTGCCGGCAGGGCTGGGATTTGCACCGCTGGATGGGCCTGCATGCGAATCCCAACCCGTCACTCACCTGGTGCTTCTCCTGCACCCACCTCTGCCTCTCTGCTCCAGCGCATGTGTCCCCATCCCCTAGGGCGCGTGCGCCGGTGATTTAAGATTTAAAAGGCCAGTGCTCCCATTAGTGAAGTAACTCCTGTGGCTCATTGAAAAATTCCTCCACCTCCCACACTTCCCTGCCGGATCTTTGTTGCCCTAGTACCTGAGAGAAAGTGTTCCTGAGAGTTGCCTTGCCGTGTATCATACCCTTTGCTCTGTGACCAGACCTTGCTCCTTTGCCACCTGTCTATTGACTACATACCACATTCCGACTATGCTACTGTGCCGCCAGTCCTGACCTGCTATCCTGACCACCATTTGCCTTATTCCACCTGTGCCTCGAATCTCCTCAGATAGATCGATAGATAGCAACAGGAGAATACAGCAGAACACTGCTAGCACAAATATATAGATAAAACATGAGTATATAGATGAAACATGAGTATATAGATAAAACATGAAAAGCTATACAGATGTAGTGCAATAAATGAAAATATGAAATTATGAAACAGTGAGGTACTTAGCTTGCAAATTTGGCGGCCAAATAGCTTGGACCGTCCCACCACGGTAAGGTGACCTCATTTTGGGACGGACCCTACACTATGAATATGCCTCTGTTTGAACAGTTCAGCAGGCATTGCAAGATCTGAAACATCCAAGGCACCTTATATACACTTGATAGAGGTGGGTGGGGTGCAAGAGCCAACATGGAGGTAGCCACTCCCCCATATGTGTAATACAAACAAAGAATAAGTTGGCCAGCACTAATGATTCCAAACTATATTATGGAACTGGCTTACAGGTGCAGGCTGCTGGGCTAAATATACAGCAACAGGAGAATACAGCAGCACATTGCTAGCACAAAGATATAGATAAAAAATGAGTATATAGATGAAACATGAGTATATAGATAAAACATGAAAAGCTATACAGCTGTAGTGCAATAAATGAAAATATGAAATTATGAAACAGTTAGGTACTTAGCTTGTAAATTTGGCGGCCAAATAGCTTGGACCGTCCCACCACGGTAAGGTGACCTCATTTTGAAATGGACCCTACACTATGAATATGCCTCTGTGTGAACAGTTCAGCAGGCATTGCAAGATCTGAAACATCCAAGGCACCTTACATACACCTGATAGAGGTTGGTGGGGTGCAAGAGCCAACATGGAGGTAGCCACTCCCCCCATATGTGTAGAAATAAAAAAGGAAACATCGTTGGAATTAGAGTCACCCGAAGTATTACCCTGTATGAACAGGTTAGTGCTGGTAACCCTACCTCCATGTTGGCTCTTGCACCCACCCACCTCTATCAGGTGTAGCTTGGACCGTCCCACCACGGTAAGTTGACCTCATTTTTGGACGGACCCTACACTATGAATATGCCTCTGTGTGAACAGTTCAGTAGGCACTGCAAGATCTGAAACATCCAAGGCACCTTATATACACCTGATAGAGGTGGGTGGGGTGCAAGAGCCAACATGGAGGTAGCCACTCCCCCATATGTGTAGAAAAAAAAAAGTAAACAGCGTTGGAATTAGAGTCACCCGAAATATTACCCTGTACGAACAGGTTAGTGCTGGTAACCCTACCTCCATGTTGGCTCTTGCACCCACCCACCTCTATCAGTTGTATATAAGGTGCCTTGGATGTTTCAGATCTTGCAATGCCTGCTGAACTGTTCACACAGAGGCATATTCATAGTGTAGGGTCCATCCCAAAATGAGGTCACCTTACCGTGGTGGGACGATCCAAGCTATTTGGCCACCAAATTTGCAAGCAAAGTACCTCACTGTTTCGTAATTTCATATTTTCATTTATTGCACTACAGCTGTATAGCTTTTCATGTTTTATCTATATACTCATGTTTCATCTATATACTCATGTTTTATCTCTATCTTTGTGCTAGCAGTGTGCTGCTGTATTCTCCTGTATATTTAGCCCAGCAGCCTGCACCTGTAAGCCAGGCCCATATAATAGTTTGGAATCATTAGTGCTGGCCAACTTATTCTTTGTTTAGATAGATAGATAGATAGATAGATAGATAGACAATATGTATAAATAGTAATAAATAGAAACATAGATAATAGGTATGAAAAGTAATAAATAAATAGATAGATAGATAGATAGATAATAGGTATAAATGGTAATAAATAGATAGAGAGATAGATAGATAGATAGAAAAGGAATCTCTCCAAAGCACTCCACAGGTGAAAAAAGGTTGTGTTTTATTCCAAAACAAGTGTCTTACATAGCTATGTAAGACACTTGTTTTGGAATAAAATACAACCTTTTTTCACCTATGGAGTGCTGTGGAGAGATTCCTTTTCTATTCAGCAAGAGCCCCTAACCAAGGTTCAAGATTCTACATACATCCTTATTTCTTTTGAAGTGGTTCTGCTGTTCTTCTTTACTTTTTAGATAGATAGATACAGGTACACAGAGCGAAGGAAGCACATCCAAGCAGAATGCAGTAAGCGGGTGCAGGCTGGTGATGTACAGTCCCAGTCGCAGACTGTATAGCTATATCCAAAGGAAGTGATTCAGCAGCACACCAAGGAACTTCAAATAACAATGGTTTTAAGGCCCCATGATTAGATGCAACTTTTCTGCCGTATCTTACTGCCTTTCTCAAGCATAATACAATGGGTTATATACAGTGCTACATTTATCCGGTGAACAATAATACAAAAAATCCACATAAGTCATAAAAATATCAAAATTCATAACATACAATAAAAAGCAGTGCATAGATATCGTTATCACCTTACATAGATGCATAAAATATTTAGTGCTTATATAAATATTAAACATGTGTCATCCGATTTACTTTAACAAGTGTACAGGTGCATATCGTGAAGGTGATTAAAAACCTCAGGAGGGGGTAGGCTATAGTAACTCACCGGTATATGGTCGCCATTACAGTAGGTAGCGGTGTGGTAGTGAATGCCAGAGTCCCGTGATGTCTGCACACATAGCGTCGTCATAACCGCCTGTGTTGCGTTCCATATTATTGTCACGTGCGTTAGCTCTGACGTGCGCACAAAAACTGTACATTCGCAGTAAGTGCGAAAGTCCGGGCAGTCATCATAGATAAGGGAAAAGTACCCACAAGTCAATACTGCCATATATGTCACATTACCACTATATTAACCTAATGTATAGAAACGTGTGTCAGTGTAGATATAAATTAGCGTATTTAAAAAAGTAGATGTGTAAGAAAGATTTATGAATGTGTGAAGAGTAAATGTGCTAAAAATGGTGGATTTGTAAAGGGGTAGTCTGAAAAAGTGTATGAGAGTATAGAAAGTAAATGTGTAAAAGGTGATGAACGTGTATTGGGATATGTATCTATGAGTTGTGGATAGAGATGAGCGAACTTACAGTAAATTCGATTTGTCACGAACTTCTCAGCTCGGCAGTTGATGACTTTTCCTGCGTAAATTAGTTCAGCCTTCAGGTGCTCCGGTGGGCTGGAAAAGGTGGATACATTCCTAGGAAAGAGTCTCCTAGGACTATATCCACCTTTTCTAGCCCACGGGAGCACCTGTAAGCTGAACTCATTTATGCAGGAAAAGTCATCAACTGCCGAGCCGAGAAGTTCGTGACGAATCGAATTTACTGCAAGTTCGCTCATCTCTAGTTGTGGACATTACTGTGACAATGTAAAAATATGTGTATAGCATGAAAAAAAGATTTTTCACTGTAAGTGAACAACTTGCTGGGGATGAATGTGTCAGCACGCAGACACCATAAACACATGAACGCACATTTTAAATGTGCACTCATGTATAAAAATCAATATGTCCCGCCTAATGTACCAAAGTATATAAAATGTGAATACATAAAAAAATGTAAAAGAGCTATATGTAATGAAGAACGATTTTTTATTGAGTATGTTCATGGACATATAGTGCTATAACTACAATATAAGTCAATCAAAATCAAAGTTTTTAATCATTTCTTATTTATCACATACATATAAGGATATAAACACTGTGACCGGTGAGTCATTATAGCCATCTCCATATTGATGAAAACATCAGAATCAGTAAGACAAGAGAAAAAAATTTTACATATCAAATATAGTATACATATGTGACCTTTATATGGTGTGACAGTGAAATCTACATTTAAGCCCTGTGGGCGTAATGTACCCAATTCGTAGATCCAATAGAGTTCTCTTTTCTTGAGCCGGGTTTCTCTATCACCACCTTGTCTAGTGTTAGGAATGTGGTCAGTCAGTGTATATCGTAGATCAAATTCCGTATGATCCGCCTCAACAAAATGTTTGAACACCGGCAGATCCATACGTGCTTTGCGCATGGAGTACTGGTGTTGGTTGAGGCAGGTACGGAAATCCAAAGTGGTTTCTCCTACATAAACTAACTTACAAGGACAAGTTAGAGCGTAAATGAAAAAATTAGATTTACAAGTTAAATAAAAACGTAGCTTATATTCTTTGCCAGTTTCTGGGTGGCAGAAGACAGGACCTTTGTCCATGCAAGGGCAATTTATGCACAATCTACATGGAAACTAGCCTTTTTGCGCAACAGTCAGATATCTTTGTCGGTCCCCCAGATCTGTGGACAATTCAGTCTTAACCAACTTGTGCCTCAGGCTGGAGGACCTATGGTAGGACATGGAGGGATCTGGAACTCCGGAATGTTAGTGTAGCAATTTTTAATGATGGACCAATGTTTCTGTATGGCATTCGCAATCTTATTGAAAGCAGTGTTATATGTAGAAATAAAACTAACCCGTGGTATTTTAGCTGTTCTATCGGATTGATGGATAAGAGTGTTGCATTCAAGTGAAAGAACTTTCTGTTCACTTTGGTGTAACAGATCAGATGGATAACCTCTTTTAGAAAAGTTAGAAGACAAGTTGTGTATAACCGGTATTATCCTCTCCTCCACCATGACGATGCGATGAACTCTCATCATCTGGCTGGAGGGGAGGGACCAGATCATGGGATGTGGATGGTGGCTATCTAATCTCAAAACTGAGTTACAGTCTGTAGGATTTATGTACAGATCTGTAACCAGCTGTTCACCGATAATGCATACTAACATGTCAAGAAAATGTATTGATATTGATGAAGTGGAAAAATGACAAAGTAAACTTAATGTGTTCATGGATCATATTCAAATATTCAGAGAAATTAAGTAGTTGTGAGTCAGAACCAGTCCAGATGAGGAAAATGTCATTGATGTAGTGCACCACCCCAGCACATGAAGTGGTGGCACCCATAGACTGACATTTCCTCCAGGGATGCCATGAACATGTTGGCATATGTTGGTGCCATGTTCGTGCCCATGGCGGTAACTGTCAACTGTAATTAAAATGTATTGTTAAATGTAAAGTAATTACTAGTAAGTATGATATCCAGCAGAATAAGTACCGATGGGAATTTTTCTGGTGGAAAGTCCGGTGAAATAGCTCTCTGTACAACCTCCAGTTCAGCAGTATGTGGAATGGAGGTGTATAGGGATGTCACGTCCAAGGTGGAGAGAATCGTATTAGTAGGGATGTTAATGGTCTCAATCTTTCTTAGAAAATCGTCCTTGTCACAAATAAACGAGCGGGTCTCTTCCGCATAGGGTTAGATAGATGCAAAGAAAAGCAGCAGCACTCTGGTTCAGATGAATGATGTTAGGCTTTATTAATCAGGTGAAATCACAACATTTCAATAGTCCCACACAGTCTTTGTCCAGGGACAAAGACCGTGTGAGCAGTCAAAACGTTGTGGTTTCACTTGATGAATAAAGCCTAAAACCATTCATCTGACCCAGATTGCTGCTGCTTTTCTTTGTATCCTTACCTATGCTGGAACAGCTTGCACTTGTATTACAACAGTGGAGTCTGGTTCTCCTTCAAGATGATAGATAGATGGATAGATAATAGGTATAAATAGTAATAAATAGAAAAATAGATAGATTAATAAATATAACAGATAGATAAATAAATAAATAGATACAATAGATAGATAGGTAGATAGATAGATAGATAATAGGTATACATAGTAATAATTAATAGATAGATATATTTGATAGATAGATAAATAGAAAGAAAGATATATTTGATAGATAGATAAATAGATGATAGATAGATAGATAGATAGATACAATGAAAAGCAGCAGCACTCTGGTTCAGATATATGGTGTAAGACTTTATTCTTCAAGTGACACTGCATTGTTTTGACTGTCTCACACAGTCTTTGTCCGGGGACAAAGTATTACAACAGTGGAGTACGGTTCTCCTTCAAGATGACAGATATGAGATAGCTATGAGATGGATAGATAGATATAGATAGATACAAAAGATAGATAGATAGATATATACAATAGATAGATAGATACAATAGATAGATAGATAGATAGATACAACAGATAGATACAATAGATAGATAGATAGATAGATAGATACAATAGATACATAGATAGATAGATACAATAGATACATAGATAGATATCCAAACAAGAGACCAGCAGCACACAGGATTTAGTGCAAAAAATCGGTGAAGGTTTATTGCATCATACCAGTGTATACAGAAGCGACGTTTCTGCAACCTCTCGTAGCCATTTTCAAGCTCAACTGACTGACCCACAGTGTAGTCTTAAATGTGCTCAGTAATGTACAAAATTGCAGTGTAAAAGGTAATAGTATACAATAAAAAACAGTAAAACATATTCACAAGATCATAAAGCATTGTTGCGTCATGTGTTCATACTTCATACTGATATGCCGTGATATTGAGGTGATTCACTGTTGTGTTTCCCAGTGCATGTATATCACAGTGCCGGTGAGCTTGAGAATTCTTCTTATATATTTACAATTCATATATACATTACTGCACTTACCCAACAGAGCCACCTACTTTCACATGTCACTGTACGGAGCGTGGATAAAACAGTGCGAAACTGCAAGGAGTCCGCCAATCAGGCGGATGGTTCCCAGCTAGTGTGCAGCCAATAGGAGCGTAAGTATCGTGCACATGTGTTGTAGAGCAATGTAAAACCTGCTCCATCTTGTTTATGGGAAAACTCCCCATACTCCGGCCGCAGGTAATAAGATTATATTTTGCAAGTTAGCGGTCCCGTGCTCATCATATGGGATTTGATTGCAGACAGAGCTGGCATGGCTCTAACTCCCATAAGCCCTGTAGTAGGTTTCTTGTGAATATGTTTTACTGTTTTTTATTATAACAACAAAAGGAAAAAAGAGTTTACACAATGCCACTTAAGTAAAATGTAACTTTTATTATAATCATGATAAAAATGTGAACCAACTGGATACAAAGATTGAGGGCCTCAGAGCTTAGGCGGAGCAACCATACAGGGAGCACAACACACCACAGATATTTGGGAGCACTACCAATCTCAGTAATGACTAATTATCATGTCTCTCCTATACATATAGGGTACCTTACCTACGCCTTCTCAACATAAAGTGCAGACTGCTACCTAACATGAAGGTGAGTAGTATCCTATAATAAGAAGGTGCCTGACTGGACATAAGTCCTAGTCATAAAGTGCATGATGCTGTAAACAGTGTCTAAATGTAGGATCTAAAGTGCCGGTGTCTTACCCATTTGTGTGCTGCTCCTCCGTCCCCAACGCCGTGTCGTAACCTTTCTCAAGGGGGCTGTTCCGATGCTCGCGGTCATACACAGGAGGTAAATGTACGTCCTGGTGCGGGAAGTCCCGCCAAACCAGAACGTACATTTACGTCCGTGGTCGTTAAAGGGATGCTCCGGCGGAAAACTTTTTTTTTAAATCAACTGGTGCTAGAAAGTTAAACAGATTTGTAAATTAAAAAATACAATGTAGCCCGGACCTTCTAGGTGAGTAAATAAAAATGGATATACGTGAATCGTGCTTCAATAATAATTAACATTTATTATAAAATATAGATAAGATTTCGACACTTCTCACAGGGCCCTTGTGAGAAGAACATACATATTAAAAGGCAACCTAACAATGTATTTAGGCAATAGTAATTAAAACTATAAACCTGGCATAGGATAATAAAATAGCAGAGTAAGATCTGTACCAAACAAATATATTAAAGAGTTGCTCTTCTGGGTATTTAGGGTAGATATGTCCCTTTTAGATACAGTAGCAAACAGTCTGTAATATTAGAAATTGTTACCGGTCTGTAAATGGTAACTCAGGCGATGGGTGTTGTTCCCGCAATGGCTGAGTGTCCGTGGTGTGCACAGTTCTCTGTGCGGCGCTTCCAATTGTGAGCCTGGTCCAGTAGAATCTGAGCGCGGTGGCAGTCGCTGTCGGCTGAGGCGCTGGCAGGCGCCGAAGATCGCAGTGATGTCCGGGGACTGCTGGTGCTGGCGTGCGCTGGAGTTGGTATTCCTCACCGCTTTGCTAGTTGGTGGACAGGACCATGTACTGGAGGGCTGGAAGTTCACCTCGTGTTGCCGGCGTCTGACGTCAGAGCCGGGATGGCTGCACCAGGATGGTTACACCGGAATGGATCTGAACTGCTGAACCGGGTAGGTAGCAGAGTAAGAGCGCTAATAATGGTACAGTTCATAAAAGATAACTGGCCATGAGGTTTAGGCACAGTTCTTCGAGAGTAATACTATGCCAGTAGATAACGACTAGACGCGTTTCAGGGTTGTATAATGTAACCCTTTCCTCAGTAGTCATGATAGTTGCCATGAATCATCAGTTGTTTTATATAGGCACAAATCCCACCCCTTAACACATTGATAGATAAAAATAAAAGGCATAAATGGATTCAATGGATCGGTTCACCTAGAGAGCAATACTAAGTATAAAGTGATGTGTGAATTCTGTTGGAAAAGTATAACAATGCGTTTTCCCAAACAAATGAATTTTTTATAATAAAGAGAGATAAGAGATAGGATTAAATCACAGACAGTGTGTTGGAGATAAATAGATAAATAAGAGAAAAGAGAAAAAAAAGAGAAAAAAAAAAGATAGAATAAAATAAAACAAAAATGAAAATAAAAATAAAAATAGAATAGAGTAAAAATAAAAATAAAAATAAACATAAAAATAAAATGAGAATATTGAAATAAAATAAGAATAATTATACTAATAGAAATAAAATAAAATAAAAATAAAAATAAATAAAAATAAAAATAAAAATGAAAATAAAAATAAAATAAAAAATAAAATAAAAATAAAAATAAAATAAAATAAAATAAAAATGAAAATGAAATACAAGGAAAGGACTAGAAAATGAATAAATAATTAAATAGAAAAATAATAATAAAATAAAAATAAAAAGACACATGATCAGACTTGAATAACATCGTTGTAGATGAATCCATAGGGGATGAAGTCAGCCCATGGGACAACCCCCTTAATGACCAAATAGGGGTGTCCCCATGGGCCGCGTGCATCCCCTATAAGAATCCAAAGAGTTTGAAGTTGGAGTTGAGTCCGCCAGGTTCTAATGTTGCAAATTCGAATATTTTCTTGCTTTCCGCTTTGGACATTTTCAGTAAGAAACTACCCCCCCGCCAATCTTTTTTGACTAGCTGGAGACCAGTGAAGGAGAGAGAGGACATGTCACTATTATGAACTGTAGAGAAATGTGCAGACAGTGGATGTTTCAAGTTTTTGTTGTCCCATGGGCTGACTTCATCCCCTATGGATTCATCTACAACGATGTTATTCAAGTCTGATCATGTGTCTTTTTATTTTTATTTTATCCTTATTTTTCTATTTAATTATTTATTCATTTATTTTCTAGTCCTTTCCTTGTATTTCATTTTCATTTTTATTTTATTTTATTTTTATTTTATTTTTAATTTTATTTTTATTTTCATTTTTATTTTTATTTTTATTTATTTTTATTTTTATTTTATTTTATTTTTTATTTTATTTCTATTAGTATAATTATTCTTATTTTATTTCAATATTCTCATTTTATTTTTATGTTTATTTTAATTTTTACTCTATTCTATTTTTATTTTTATTTTCATTTTTGTTTTATTTTATTCTATCTTTTTTTTTTTCTCTTTTCTCTTATTTATCTATTTATCTCCAACACACTGTCTGTGATTTAATCCTATCTCTTATCTCTCTTTATTATAAAAAAAATTCATTTGTTTGGGAAAACGCATTGTTATACTTTTCCAACAGAATTCACACATCACTTTATACTTAGTATTGCTCTCTAGGTGAACCGATCCATTGAATCCATTTATGCTTTTTATTTTTATCTATCAATGTGTTAAGGGGTGGGATTTGTGCCTATATAAAACAACTGATGATTCATGGCAACTATCATGACTACTGAGGAAAGGGTTACATTATACAACCCTGAAACGCGTCTAGTCGTTATCTACTGGCATAGTATTACTCTCGAAGAACTGTGCCTAAACCTCATGGCCAGTTATCTTTTATGAACTGTACCATTATTAGCGCTCTTACTCTGCTACCTACCCGGTTCAGCAGTTCAGATCCATTCCGGTGTAACCATCCTGGTGCAGCCATCCCGGCTCTGACGTCAGACGCCGGCAACACGAGGTGAACTTCCAGCCCTCCAGTACATGGTCCTGTCCACCAACTAGCAAAGCGGTGAGGAATACCAACTCCAGCGCACACCAGCGCCAGCAGTCCCCGGACATCACTGCGATCTTCGGCACCTGCCAGCGCCTCAGCCGACAGCGACTGCCGCCGCGCTCAGATTCTACTGGACCAGGCTCACAATTGGAAGCGCCGCACAGAGAACTGTGCACACCACGGACACTCAGCCATTGCGGGAACAACACCCATCGCCTGAGTTACCATTTACAGACCGGTAACAATTTCTAATATTACAGACTGTTTGCTACTGTATCTAAAAGGGACATATCTACCCTAAATACCCAGAAGAGCAACTCTTTAATATATTTGTTTGGTACAGATCTTACTCTGCTATTTTATTATCATATGCCAGGTTTATAGTTTTAATTACTATTGCCTAAATACATTGTTAGGTTGCCTTTTAATATGTATGTTCTTCTCACAAGGGCCCTGTGAGAAGTGTCGAAATCTTATCTATATTTTATAATAAATGTTAATTATTATTGAAGCACGACCCACGTATATCCATTTTTATTTACTCACCTAGAAGGTCCGGGCTACATTGTATTTTTTGGTTTTCCCCTTTCTAGCAATTAAGGTATAGTTGCTTGCCCAGTTTGACCTCGGTGCGTAATAGTTGTGAGCTGCACATACCTATATAATTTTTTCAGATTTGTAAATTACTTCTATTAAAAAATCTTAATCCTTCCAGTACTTATTAGCTGCTGAAAACTACAGAGGAAATTATTTTCTTTTTGGAACACAGTGCTCTCTGCTGAATCACGAGCAGAGTGCTCTCTGCTGATATCTCTGTCCATTTTAGGAACTGACCAAAGCAGCATATTTTTGCTAGGGGAATTTTCTCCTACTCTGGACAGTTCTTAAAATGGACCGAGATGTCAACAGAGAGCACTGTGCTCGTGATGTCAGCAGAGAGCTCTGTGTTCCAAAAAGAAAATTATTTCTTCTCTAGTATTCAGCAGCTAATAAGTACTGGAAGGATTAAGATTTTTTAACAGAAGTAATTTACAAATCTGTTTAACTTTCTGGGACCAGTTGATCAAAAAAAAAAAAAAAAGATCTAAAAAAAAATTTTTTTTCCACCGGAGTACCCCTTTAAGTCACACATTAACTGTTATCATTAATCAATTCATACAACTAAAGCGAGCAGTGAAAATGCTGGCACCAAACGGAGAACACATAAGGAGGTCAAGCACTTTATTCAATATATATATATATATATATATATATATATATATATATATATACATACATATATATATATATATATATATATATATATATATATATATATATATATAACTCAATGGCCCTCATTTACTAAAAGTGGAGTGTTTATTGTGGAGTGTTTTCTATATCACTCCATTTTTTTTCCAGGCTTATTTACTAATCTGTCGCACATGTCGGTTATTTTTCTGTCGCACGTTTTTTGTGTCGCACAAACTCCAAACACGTAAAACAAACTTTTTTTTTGGACCTTAACCCTTTCAGGACGGAGCCCATTTTGGCCTTAAGGACCGGAGCGTTTTTTGCACATCTGACCACTGTCACTTTAAACATTAATAACTCTGGAATGCTTTTAGTTATCATTCTAATTCCGAGCTTGTTTTTTCGTGACATATTCTACTTTAACATAGTGATACATTTTTGTCGATACTTGCATCCTTTCTTGGTGAAAAATCCGTAAATTTGATGAAAAATTTGAAAATTTTGCATTTTTCTAACTTTGAAGCTCTCTGCTTGTAAGGAAAATGGATATTATGAATACATTTTTTTTTGGTTCACATATACAATATGTCTACTTTATGTTTGCATCATAAAATTGACGTGTTTTTACTTTTGGAAGACCCCAGAGGGCTTCAACGGTCAGCAGCAATTTTCCGATTTTTCACAAAATTTTCAAACTCAGTATTTTTCAGGGACCAGTTCAGGTTTGAAGTGGATTTGAAGGGTCTTCATATTAGAAATACCCCATAAATGACCCCATTATAAAAACTACACCCCCTAAAGTATTCAAAATGACATTCAGTCAGCGTTTTAACCCTTTAGGTGTTTCACACGAATAGCAGCAAAGTGAAGGAGAAAATTCACAATCTTCATTTTTTACACTCACATGTTCTTGTAGACCCAATTTTTGAATTTTTACAAGGGGTAAAAGGACAAAATTTTTACTTGTATTTGTAGCCCAATTTCTCTCGAGTAAGGACATACCTCATATGTCTATGTAAAGTGTTCGGCGGGCGCAGTAGAGGGCTCAGAAGGGAAGGAGCGAGAAGGGGATTTTGGAGAGTACGTTTTTCTGAAATGGTTTTTGGGGGGCATGTTACCTTTAGGAAGCCCTTATGGTGCCAGAACAGCAAAAAAAAACCACATGGCATACCATTTTGGAAACTAGACCCCTCGGGGAATGTAACATGGGATAAAGTGAACCTTAATACCCCACAGGTGTTTCACGACTTTTGCAAATGTAAAAAAATAAAAATAAATTTTACCTAAAATGCTTGTTTTCCCAAAAAATTTTTATTTTTAAAAAGGGTAAAAGCAGAAAATACCCCTAAAAATTTGAAGCCCAATTTCTCCCGATTCAGAAAACACCCCATATGGAGGTGAAAAGTGCTCTGCTGGCGCACTACAGGTCTCGGAAGAGAAGGAGTCACATTTGGCTTTTTGAACGCAAATTTTTCTCTGGGGGCATGCCGCATTTAGGAAGCCCCTATGGTGCCAGGACAGCAAAAAAAAACCCACATGGCATACCATTTTGGAAACTAGACCCCTCGGGGAACGTAACAAGGGGTTAAGTGAACCTTTATACCCCACAGGTGTTTCACGACTTTTGCATATGTAAAAAAAAATTTTTTTTTTTACCTAAAATGCTTGTTTTCCCAAAAATTTTACATTTTTAAAAAGGGTAAAAGCAGAAAATACCCCCCATAATTTGTAACACAATTTCTCCCGAGTACGGCGATACCCCATATGTGACCCTAAACTGTTGCCTTGAAATACGACAGGGCTCCAAAGTGAGAGCGCCATGCGCATTTGAGGCCTAAATTAGGGATTGCATAGGGGTGGACATAGGAGTATTCTACGCCAGTGATTCCCAAACAGGGTGCCTCCAGCTGTTGCAAAACTCCCAGCATGCCTGGACAGTCAACGGCTGGCCGACAATACTGGGAGTTGTTTTGCAACAGCTGGAGGCTCCGTTCTGGAAACAGTGGCGTACCAGACGTTTTTCATTTTTATTGGGGGGGCTGTGTAGGGGTATGTGTATATGTAGTGTTTTTTACTTTTTATTTTATTTTTTGTGGTAGTGTAGTGTAGTGTTTTTAGGGTACAGTCGCACGGGCGGGGCGTTCACAGTAGTTTCTCGCTGGCAATTTGAGCTGCAGCAGAAAGTTTGCGGCAGCTCAAATTTGCAGCCAGATACTTACTGTAATCCTCCGCCCATGTGAGTGTACCCTGTACGTTCACATTGGGGGGGACATCCAGCTGTTGCATAACTACAACTCCCAGCATGCCCGTTGGCTGTCGGTGACTGCTGAGAGTTGCAGTTTTGCAACAACTGTAGGCACACTGGTTATGTATCACTGAGTTTGTGACCTAACTCAGTGTTTCACAACCAGTGTGCCTCCAGCTGTTGCAAAACTACATCTCCCAGCATGTACGGTGCATGGTGTACGGTGACTGCTGAGAGTTGTAGTTTGCAACAGCTGGAGGCACACCGGTCGTGAAACACTGAGTTAGGTAAAAAAAAAACTGAGTTTCACAACCAGTGTGCCTTCAGCTGTTGCAAAACTACAACTCTCAGCAGTCACCGACAGCCAACGGGCATGCTGGGAGTTGTAGTTATGCAACCAGCAGATGCACCACTACAACTCCCAGCATGCACTTTAGCTGTTTGTGCAAGCTGGGAGTTGTAGTTATACAACAGCTGAAGGTACACTTTTCCATAGAAAGAATGTGCCTCCAGCTGTTGCAAAACCATAAGTCCCAGCATGCCCATAAGGGAATGCTGGAAGTTGTGGTGGTCTGCCTCCTGCTGTTGCATAACTACAGCTCCCAGCATGCCCTTTTTGCATGCTGGGAGCTGTTGCTAAGCAACAGCAGGAGGCTGTCACTCACCTCCAACGATCCAGACGCTGCAGGTCAGTCCCTCGTCGTCTCCGCCGCCGCCGCTGCTCCTGGGGCCCCGATCCCAACAGGAGTGCCGGGGATCGGGGTCCCCAGCACCCGGGGTGCACGTCCCGCACCCGCTCACGTCCTCCAGAAGAGGGGCGGAGCGGGTGCAGGAGTGACACCCGCAGCAGGCGCCCTGATTGGTCGGCCGGTAATCCGGCCGACGAATCAGGGCGATCGTGAGGTGGCACCAGTGCCACCTCACCCCTGCAGGCTCTGGCTGTTCGGGGCCGTCTCTGACGGCCCCGATCAGCCAGTAATTCCGGGTCATCGGGTCACTGGAGACCCGATTGACCCGGAATCGCCGCAGATCGCTGGACTGAATTGTCCAGCGATCTGCGGTGATCGCCGACATGGGGGGGCATAATGACCCCCCTGGGCGATATGCCGGGATGCCTGCTGAACGATTTCAGCAGGCATCCGGCTCCGGTCCCCAACCGGCTAGCGGTGGGGGCCGGAATTCCCACAGGCGTATGAATACGCCCTCGGTCCTTAAGGACTTGGGATGCAGGGCGTATCCATACGCCCTATGTCCTGAAGAGGTTAAAGACCATTTATAAATAAAAATGTATTTGTGTGAGTCAAAAGGTTTTGGACTAGTTTGTTTATAAACAGTTTCATTAAAGGACTACTGTAGTGGTACACTTTTAAATATGCTCGTGCCCAGGCCTCAAAAATAATCAAAATAAACCTATACATACCTTCCTACAAGCCCCCGTTGGTCCACCACAGGCCTCACGGTCCAGCAGTGCTGACGTCATTCCACTTCCTGGGGACGGGGACGCCGCAGAGCCGATGTCCCGCCCCAGTCGGTGATAGGCTGAGCCCACTGTTATGTAAGAAGCTCTGGCCTGCTTCTTACATGACAGTGGGCTCAACCTATCACAGGCCGGGGCGGGACATCGCTACGGCCGGTGATATGCCGACAGCTCTGCGGCGTCCCCAGGTAGTGGAATGACGTCAGCACTGTCGGACCGTGAGGCCTGTGGTGGACCAAAGGGGGCTCGTAGGAAGGTATGTATAACTTTATTTTTTTTATTTTTGAGGCCTGGGCACGGGCATATATAAAAGTGTACCACTAAAGTTGTCCTTTAATTAAAATTATTCAGGTGTAATAATGTCAAAAAAAAATAAAAATAAATTATCACCCAAACATTAAATACTTTATTCATAAAAGTGTTGAACTGTACAAAATGTTTTCCGGTTATAAACCAAGTTACTTTCACACAAAACACAATGGCAAACAGTCCCTTGTTACAAATCATTCCATTTTTGGAATTTCAAGATAGGTGGTCAAGATAGGAGGTCAGGATAGGAGGTCGAGATAGGAGGTCAAGATATGAGGACGGGAAAGAAGGATGGGATAGGAGGTCAGAATAGGAGGTCGGGACAGGAGGTCGAGATAGTAGGTCAGGATAGGAGGACGGTGTTACGCCGAGCGCTCCGGGTCCCCGCTCCTCCCCGGAGCGCTCGCTTCACTCTCCCCGCTGCAGCGCTCCGGTCACATCCTCTGACCCGGGGCGCTGCGATTCCGCTGCCAGCCGGGATGCGATTCGCGATGCGGGTAGCGCCCGCTCGCGATGCGCACCCCGGCTCCCGTACCTGACTCGCTCCCCGTCTGTTCTGTCCCGGCGCGCGCGGCCCCGCTCCCTAGGGCGCGCGCGCGCCGGGTCTCTGCGATTTAAAGGGCCACTGCGCCGCTGATTGGCGCAGTGGTTCCAATTAGTGTGTTCACCTGTGCACTTCCCTATATCACCTCACTTCCCCTGCACTCCCTTGCCGGATCTTGTTGCCATTGTGCCAGTGAAAGCGTTCCTTGTGTGTTCCTAGCCTGTGTTCCAGACCTTCTGCCGTTGCCCCTGACTACGATCCTTGCTGCCTGCCCCGACCTTCTGCTACGTCCGACCTTGCTTCTGCCTACTCCCTTGTACCGCGCCTATCTTCAGCAGCCAGAGAGGTGAGCCGTTGCTAGTGGATACGACCTGGTCACTACCGCCGCAGCAAGACCATCCCGCTTTGCGGCGGGCTCTGGTGAAAACCAGTAGTGGCTTAGAACCGGTCCACTAGCACGGTCCACGCCAATCCCTCTCTGGCACAGAGGATCCACTACCTGCCAGCCGGCATCGTGACAGTAGATCCGGCCATGGATCCCGCTGAAGTTCCTCTGCCAGTTGTCGCTGACCTCACCACGGTGGTCGCCCAGCAGTCACAACAGATAGCGCAACAAGGCCAACAGCTGTCTCAACTGACCGTTATACTACAACAGTTACTACCACAGCTTCAGCAGTCATCTCCTCCGCCAGCTCCTGCACCTCCTCCGCAGCGAGTGGCCGCTCCTGGGCTACGCCTATCCTTGCCGGATAAATTTGATGGGGACTCTAAGTTTTGCCGTGGCTTTCTTTCCCAATGTTCCCTGCATCTGGAGATGATGTCGGACCTGTTTCCCACTGAAAGGTCTAAGGTGGCTTTCGTAGTCAGCCTTCTGTCCGGAAAAGCCCTGTCATGGGCCACACCGCTCTGGGACCGCAATGACCCCGTCACTGCCTCTGTACACTCCTTCTTCTCGGAAATCCGAAGTGTCTTTGAGGAACCTGCCCGTGCCTCTTCTGCTGAGACTGCCCTGTTGAACCTGGTCCAGGGTAATTCTTCCGTTGGCGAGTATGCCGTACAATTCCGTACTCTTGCTTCAGAATTGTCCTGGAATAATGAGGCCCTCTGCGCGACCTTCAAAAAAGGCCTATCCAGCAACATTAAAGATGTTCTGGCCGCACGAGAAATTCCTGCTAATCTACATGAACTTATTCACCTAGCCACTCGCATTGACATGCGTTTTTCCGAAAGGCGTCAGGAACTCCGCCAAGATATGGACTCTGTTCGCACGAGGCGTTTCTTCTCCTCGGCTCCTCTCTCCTCTGGTCCCCTGCAATCTGTTCCTGTGCCTCCCGCCGTGGAGGCTATGCAGGTCGACCGGTCTCGCCTGACACCTCAAGAGAGGACACGACGCCGTATGGAGAACCTCTGCCTGTACTGTGCTAGTACCGAACACTTCCTGAGGGATTGTCCTATCCGTCCTCCCCGCCTGGAAAGACGTACGCTGACTCCGCACAAAAGTGAGACAGTCCTTGATGTCTACTCTGCTTCTCCACGTCTTACTGTGCCTGTGCGGATGTCTGCCTCTGCCTTCTCCTTCTCTACTGTGGCCTTCTTGGACTCTGGATCTGCAGGAAATTTTATTTTGGCCTCTCTCGTCAACAGGTTCAACATCCCGGTGACCAGTCTCGCCAGACCCCTCTACATCAATTGTGTAAATAATGAAAGATTGGACTGTACCATACGTTTCCGCACGGAGCCCCTTCTTATGAGCATCGGATCTCATCACGAGAGGATTGAACTTTTGGTCCTCCCCAATTGCACCTCGGAAATTCTCCTTGGACTTCCCTGGCTTCAACTTCATTCCCCAACCCTGGATTGGTCCACTGGGGAGATCAAGAGTTGGGGGTCCTCTTGTTCCAAAAACTGTCTAAAACCGGTTTCCAGTAACCCTTGCCGTAACTCTGTGGTTCCTCCAGTAACCGGTCTCCCTAAGGCCTATATGGACTTCGCGGATGTTTTCTGCAAAAAACAAGCTGAGACTCTACCTCCTCACAGGCCTTATGATTGTCCTATCGACCTCCTCCCGGGCACTACTCCACCCCGGGGCAGAATTTATCCTCTCTCTGCCCCAGAGACTCTTGCCATGTCTGAATACGTCCAGGAGAATCTAAAAAAGGGCTTTATCCGTAAATCCTCCTCTCCTGCCGGAGCCGGATTTTTCTTTGTGTCCAAAAAAGATGGCTCCCTACGTCCTTGCATTGACTACCGCGGTCTTAATAAAATCACGGTTAAGAACCGCTACCCTTTACCCCTCATCTCTGAACTCTTTGATCACCTCCAAGGTGCCCACATCTTTACTAAATTGGACTTAAGAGGCGCCTATAACCTCATCCGCATCAGAGAGGGGGATGAGTGGAAAACGGCATTTAACACCAGAGATGGACACTTTGAGTATCTGGTCATGCCCTTTGGCCTGTGCAACGCCCCTGCCGTCTTCCAAGACTTTGTCAATGAAATTTTTCGTGATCTGTTATACTCCTGTGTTGTTGTATATCTGGACGATATCCTAATTTTTTCTGCCAATCTAGAAGAACACCGCCAGCATGTCCGTATGGTTCTTCAGAGACTTCGTGACAATCAACTCTATGCCAAAATTGAGAAATGTCTGTTTGAATGCCAATCTCTTCCTTTTCTAGGATATTTGGTCTCTGGCCAGGGACTACAGATGGATCCAGACAAACTCTCTGCCGTCTTAGATTGGCCACGCCCCTCCGGACTCCGTGCTATCCAACGCTTTTTGGGGTTCGCCAATTATTACAGGCAATTTATTCCACATTTTTCTACCATTGTGGCTCCTATCGTGGCTTTAACCAAAAAAAATGCTGATCCCAAGTCCTGGCCTCCTCAAGCAGAAGACGCCTTTAAACGACTCAAGTCTGCCTTTTCTTCGGCTCCCGTCCTCTCCAGACCGGACCCTTCCAAACCCTTCCTATTGGAGGTTGATGCCTCCTCAGTGGGAGCTGGAGCTGTTCTTCTACAAAAAAATTCTTCCGGGCATGCTGTCACTTGTGGTTTTTTCTCTAGGACCTTCTCTCCAGCGGAGAGGAACTACTCCATCGGGGATCGAGAGCTTCTAGCCATTAAATTAGCACTTGAGGAATGGAGGCATCTGCTGGAGGGATCAAGTTTTCCTGTTATTATCTACACCGACCACAAGAACCTCTCCTACCTCCAGTCTGCCCAACGGCTGAATCCTCGCCAGGCCCGGTGGTCTCTGTTCTTTGCCCGATTTAATTTTGAGATTCACTTTCGTCCTGCCGATAAGAACATTAGGGCCGATGCTCTCTCTCGTTCCTCGGATGCCTCAGAAGTTGAACTCTCTCCGCAACACATCATTCCACCTGACTGCCTGATCTCCACTTCTCCTGCCTCCATCAGGCAGACTCCTCCAGGAAAGACCTTTGTTTCTCCACGCCAACGCCTCGGAATCCTCAAATGGGGTCACTCCTCCCATCTCGCAGGTCATGCGGGCATCAAGAAATCTGTGCAACTCATCTCCCGCTTCTATTGGTGGCCGACTCTGGAGACGGATGTTGTGGACTTTGTGCGAGCCTGCACTATCTGTGCCCGGGATAAGACTCCTCGCCAGAAGCCCGCTGGTTTTCTTCATCCTCTGCCTGTCCCCGAACAGCCTTGGTCTCTGATTGGTATGGATTTTATTACTGATTTACCCCCTTCCCGTGGCAACACTGTTATTTGGGTGGTCGTTGATCGATTCTCCAAAATGGCACATTTCATCCCTCTTCCTGGTCTTCCTTCTGCGCCTCAGTTGGCTAAACAATTTTTTGTACACATTTTTCGTCTTCACGGGTTGCCTAAGCAGATTGTCTCGGATAGAGGCGTCCAATTCGTGTCTAAATTCTGGAGGGCTCTCTGTAAACAACTCAAGATTAAATTAAATTTTTCTTCTGCATATCATCCCCAGTCCAATGGACAAGTAGAAAGAATTAACCAGATCTTGGGTGATTATTTGCGACATTTTGTTTCCTCCCGCCAGGATGACTGGGCAGATCTCCTCCCATGGGCCGAATTCTCGTATAACTTCAGGGTCTCTGAATCTTCCTCCAAATCCCCATTTTTCGTGGTGTACGGCCGTCACCCTCTTCCCCCCCTCCCTACTCCCTTGCCCTCTGGTCTGCCCGCTGTGGATGAAATTTCTCGTGACCTTTCCATCATATGGAGAGAGACCCAAAATTCTCTCTTACAGGCTTCATCACGCATGAAGAAGTTCGCGGATAAGAAAAGAAGAGCTCCTCCCGTTTTTTCCCCTGGAGACAAGGTATGGCTCTCCGCTAAATATGTCCGCTTCCGTGTCCCTAGCTACAAGTTGGGACCACGCTATCTTGGTCCTTTCAAAATTTTGTGTCAAATTAATCCTGTCTCTTATAAACTTCTTCTTCCTCCTTCTCTTCGTATCCCTAATGCCTTTCACGTCTCTCTTCTCAAACCACTCATCCTCAACCGTTTTTCTCCCAAATCTGTTCCTCCCACTCCTGTTTCCGGCTCCTCGGACGTCTTCTCTGTCAGAGAAATCTTGGCTTCCAAGAAGGTCAGAGGGAAAACTTTTTTTTTGGTGGACTGGGAGGGTTGTGGTCCTGAAGAGAGATCCTGGGAACCTGAGGACAACATCCTAGACAAAAGTCTGCTCCTCAGGTTCTCAGGCTCTAAGAAGAGGGGGAGACCCAAGGGGGGGGGTACTGTTACGCCGAGCGCTCCGGGTCCCCGCTCCTCCCCGGAGCGCTCGCTTCACTCTCCCCGCTGCAGCGCTCCGGTCACATCCTCTGACCCGGGGCGCTGCGATTCCGCTGCCAGCCGGGATGCGATTCGCGATGCGGGTAGCGCCCGCTCGCGATGCGCACCCCGGCTCCCGTACCTGACTCGCTCCCCGTCTGTTCTGTCCCGGCGCGCGCGGCCCCGCTCCCTAGGGCGCGCGCGCGCCGGGTCTCTGCGATTTAAAGGGCCACTGCGCCGCTGATTGGCGCAGTGGTTCCAATTAGTGTGTTCACCTGTGCACTTCCCTATATCACCTCACTTCCCCTGCACTCCCTTGCCGGATCTTGTTGCCATTGTGCCAGTGAAAGCGTTCCTTGTGTGTTCCTAGCCTGTGTTCCAGACCTTCTGCCGTTGCCCCTGACTACGATCCTTGCTGCCTGCCCCGACCTTCTGCTACGTCCGACCTTGCTTCTGCCTACTCCCTTGTACCGCGCCTATCTTCAGCAGCCAGAGAGGTGAGCCGTTGCTAGTGGATACGACCTGGTCACTACCGCCGCAGCAAGACCATCCCGCTTTGCGGCGGGCTCTGGTGAAAACCAGTAGTGGCTTAGAACCGGTCCACTAGCACGGTCCACGCCAATCCCTCTCTGGCACAGAGGATCCACTACCTGCCAGCCGGCATCGTGACAGACGGGATAGGAGTTTGGGATAGGAGGTCGGGATAGGAGGTCAGGGTAGGAGGTCGGGATATGGGGTTAGGATATGACAACAATATATGAGGACAGGATATGAAGTCAAAAGCTTCCTCCTTTATTTTCCTCCACAACAAGGATTAGGAAGGAAAAACCGGGCAACGTCGGGTACTCAGCTAATATACCTATAAAAATCTCAAACAGTCAAACAAACCTAGCAAACTGCTAGCAAACCGCCTGATGTGCATTTTGACACCCTTTCATGTGCTTTGTTACCATAGATTTCTACATGCATAGAATGTTTCACTGCCATGTGACAGAAACCTCTTTATTGACTTCAGTATACATGATGCCGGCATATACTCCTGGTCTTAATAGCAGCATTGTGCCAAGTAATAGAGATTCCAATCTGACCTGTATGCAGCACTGTATTAAAGCACCCATATAGCTATATGGAATGCCTCTTGTGCAAGTCTTTATAAGGTTGGGTGTCTGAAGTGATTATTGTTTACCTTTATACAAGAACAGATTTATGATTAATTCATTACAAGTGCCTGTGCGGTGAAATGATTGTTCTAGTGATTGACAGCCATATGATCATATACAGTTGTTATAGGCTTATGGAAATTTACTAACACATGGTAGGCATTTTTTGTTCTTAAAGATATTTTCCATTTAAAGGCTAGTTCTAAAATTCATAATTTCCATATCTGTTTCTTATTTTCTTTCAAGTTTTTACCATGTATACAAGTTGTTGCTCTTTTGTGATGGAGAGACATCTTTAAATCCAAGATCTTCTTTGCTCCATGAACTGGGGTCTTGGTATAATAGGTGCATAGCATACAGTATATAGCAGTTACATTCAGGCCCTGAGGCCCGCAGTGGTCTCAATGACATCTCTGCCATGTAAGACATCAGTATTATAAATATCACATGGCAGATATATACCCTTAAGGACCGAGGTCATTTTGTGAAAAATTGGAAAATTACTGCTGAACTTTGAAGTTCAGCAGTAATTTTCCAATTTTTTCACAACATTTTCTAAATCAGAATTTTTTAGGGACCAGTTCAGTTTTGAATGGATTTGAGGGGTCTTCATATTAGAAATACCCCATAAATGACCCCATTATAAAAACTGCACCCCTCAAAGTATACAAAATGATATTCAGAATGTTTGTTAACCCTTTAGGTGTTTCACAGGAATAGCAGCAAAATGAAGGAGAAAATTCAAAATCTCAAGTTTTTACACTAACATGTTCTTGTAGACCCAGTTTTTGAATTTTTACAAGGGTTAAAAGGAGAAAATGCCCCTAAAATGTGTAACCCAATTCTCTCCAGTAAGGAAATACCTAATATGTGGATGTAAAGGGCTTTGTGGGTGCACTAGAGGGCTCAAAAGCAAAGGAGCAACAATGGGATTTTGGAGAGTGAATTTTGCTGAAATATTTTTTAGGGAGCATGTCACATTTAGGAAGAAGGGGTACAGTGAGCCTTAACACCCCACAGGAGTTTGATGACTTTCATAAAATTCGGATGTTTAAATGAAAAAAAAATGTTTTCAATAAAATGCATTTTTCCCCCAAATTTACAATTTTTACCAGGTAAGAGGAGAAAATGCCCCCCAAAATTTGTAACCCCATTTCTTCTGAGTATGGAAATACCCCATATGTGGATGTCAAGTGCTCTGCTGGCGCACTACAATGCTCAGAAGAGGAGCCACATTTGGCTTTTTGAAAGCAAATTTAGCTGTAATGGTTTTTGGGGGTATGTCACATTTACAAGGCCCCTATGGTTCCATAACAGCAAAAAAAAAACACATGGCATACTATTTGGGAAACTACACCCCTCAAGGAACGTAACAAGGGGTACAGTGAGCCTTAAAACCCCACAGGTGTTTGACGACTTTTCGTTAAAGTCGGATGTGTAAATGAAATATTTTTTATTCACAAAAGTGCAGTTTCCTTCCCCAAATTTACCATTTTTACAAGAGGGGAGCCTTTACACCCACAGGTGTTTGACAAATTTTCACTAAAGTTGGACATGAAAATGAAAAAATAAATTTTTTTCACTAAAATGCTGGTGTTTCCCAAATTTCTTTATTTTCACAAGGGGAATAGGAGTATGGAAATACCCATATGTGGATGTCAAGTTCTCTCTGCTGGTGCACTACAGGGCTCAGAAGAGAAGGAGCCACATTTGGCTTTTTGAAAGCAAATTTTGCTGAAATGGCTTTTGGGGGGCATGTCACATTTAGGAAGCCCCTATGGTGCCATAACAGCAAAAAAAAAAAAAAAAAACACATGGCATGCTATTTTGGAAACTACAGCCCTCAAGGCACGTAACAAGGCATTTAGCGAGTCTTAACACCCCACAGATGTTTGACGACTTTTCGTTAAAGTCGGATGCGCAAATAAAATTTTTTTTTTACTAAAATGCATTTTCCCCCCTCAAATTTACCATCTTTACAAGAGGTTATTGGAGAAAATGCCCCCCCAAAATTTGTAGCCCCATTTCTTCTGAGTGTGGAAATACCCCATGTGTGGATGTAAAGTGCTCTGCTGGCGAACTACAATGCTCAGAAGAAAAGGAGCTTTTGAAGAAAGAATTAGTTTGGAATGGAAGTTGGGGGCCATGTGCGTTTACAAAGACCCCATACTACCAGAACAGTGCAGTGAATATTTACACCCCACTGGCGTTTTACAGACTTTTGGAACAGTGGGCTGTGCAAATGAAAAATAAAATTTTTCATTTTCACGGACCACTGTTCCAAAAATCTGTCAGACACCTGTGGGGTGTAAATGCTCACTGGACCCCTTTTTACATTCTGTGAAGGATGTAGTTCCTAAATGGGGTCATATGTGGGGGGGGGGGGGGGGTCCACCGTTCTGGCACCATGGGGGCTTTGTAAACACACATTGCCTTCAATTCCTGCCAAATTCTCTCTCCAAAAGCCCAATGGTGCTCCTTCTCTTCTGAGCCCTGTAGTGCTCCCGCAGAGCACTGTACATGCACATATGGGGTATTTATATACTCTGAAGAAATTGTGTTACAAATTTTGGGGGGCTTTTTCCTATTGTCCCTTTTGAAAATGAAAAATTTGGCATAAAACCAGCATTTTAGTGAAGAAATAAAAATTTTTCATTTTCAACGAAAATTCTTCAAACACCTGTGGGTAGTTAAGGCTCAGTATAGGCTTGTGTTTATGTCAGAACCGCTTTAATGATCAGCCACCCCTGTGCAAATCACCTCAAATGTACATAGTGCGCTCTCACTCCTGAGCCTTGCGCGCCTGCAGAGCATTTTACGTCCACATATGGGTATTTCCGTACTCAGGAGAAATTGTGTTACTTTTTTGGGGTAACACCAGCAAGTTAGTGTAACAAATATTTTTTTTTTACAATAACATGCTGGAGTAGGCCCCAACTTTACCTTTTCATAGGGGTTAAAAGGAGAAAAAGCCTCCCAAAATTTGTTAGGCAATTTCTCCTTAGTACGGAAATACCCCATATGTAGCCCTAAACTGTTGCCTTGAAATTCAACAGGGCTCCGAAGTGAGAGAACGCCATGCGTATTTGAGGCTTAAATTAGGGATTTGCATAGGGGTGGACATAGGGGTATTCTACGCCAGTGATTCCCAAACAGGGTGCCCCCAGTTGTTGCAAAACTCCCAGCATGCCTGGACAGTCAATGGCTGTTCGGCAATACTGGTAGTTGTTGTTTTGCAACAGCTGGAGGCTCCATTTTGGAAACGGTGGCGTACCTGATGTTTTTCCTTTTTATTGGGGGGGGGGGGGGGGTAGTGACTGTGTAGGGGTATGTGTATATGTAGGGTTTCACATTTTATTATGTGTTACTGTAGTGTATTGTAGTGTTTTTAGGGTGCATTCACACGGGTGGGGGTTCACATTCAGCTTACCGCTGGGAGTTTGAGCTGCAGCGGAAAATTTGCTGCATCTCAAACTTGCAGCGAGAAACTTGCTGTAAACCCCCACTCGTGTACCCTATACAATTACATGGGGGGGGGGGGGAGGGGGCGGGGCAAACCTCCAGCAGTTGCAAAACTACAACACTCAGCATGCCCTTTGGCTGACCGTGCATGCTGAGGGTTGTAGTTATGCAACAGCTGGAGGCACACTGGTTGCAAAACACTGAGAGTTTGTTACTTAACTCAGTGTTTCCCAACCTGTGTGCCTACAGCTGTTGCAAAACTACAACTCCCAGCATGCATGGTCTGTCAGTGCATGTTGGGAGTTGTAGTTATGCAACAACTGGAGAACAGTTTGGAGACCTCTGTGTAGTGGTCTCCAAACTGTAGCCCTCCAGATGTTTCAAAACTTCAACTCCAAGCATGCTAAGACTGCCTAGGCATGCTTGGAGTTGTAGTTCAGCAACATCTGAAGGGCCAGATATTACAGAACTACAGCTCCCAGCATTCCTGGAGTGTCTGGGCATGCTGAGAGTTGTAGTTTTGCAACATCTGGAAGAGCAGAGATTGGAGACCACTGCACAGTGGTCTCCAAACTGTGGCCCTCCAGATGTTGCAAAACTACAACTCCCAGTATGCCCGGACAGCCAACGGCTGTCTTCACTGTGCCTCTTATGCTGACACCGCCGCTGCCTCCTACACTTGTGCCTGCCGCCGATCCCCAGTCCTTACTGCCGCGCTGGTCCCAGGTATGTGCCGCGGCCCCCCCCTGCAGCTCTTGGGATCCTCTTCCCCCACTTTGCCTGACTTTTAGGGGCGGGCAGAGCGGGGGAAATTAACTTTATCCCCCCATCCCCCCAAGTCAGCTGAGACACTGTGATTGGTCCACAGGGACCAGTCACACTGATAGCTGACCAGGACCATCCACAGATGGTCCTGGGGGGGCTTGCAGAAGTTGTCTCCCGTTGGTAACAGTGGGACTTCTGCCAGTTAACCCGTGCGATGACGCGCATCGCCGGGTTAACTGAATGACTTATATAAACGTCATGATGCGCGAACTACCAGCATAACATGACGTTTATATATGTCATTCTGTGGGAAGGGTTTAAAGATTTTGGAGATCAGGAGCTGCAAGAAGTGCCTTCCTTAAATGTCTCTTATTTTAGCCTGATATAAATTTGTTCTTAACATATTCAACAGATTCTTACAGAATTCTGTTTTCAACCTGCATATTAAACTTATAATTTTAATGATTTAATCATTTAATGTAATTTGGCCTAAAATTCAATATTTAGCTGACTTAAGCATAAAAGAATACTTAACAAAGTGGATCTTTATTCAATCTATACACAATGAACTACAAGAGTCCTTTTTCTTACCATCCAAAATGTAGATATTACCTAAACAGTTAGGCTTTGTTCACATGGCAGAATTTCTGCACGGAATTCTGCATGAATTTATAGCCAATTCACTTCAGTCGAATTCCTGCAGGGGAAATTCTGCAGCAGAAATTCTGCTGTATGAATGGAACCTGTCATCAGTGTCGCATTCAATAACCTGTAAATACAGACAGGTAATGAAGGTGACCAGGGCCAGATTAAGGCTGCCTGGAAGACGGGGCACTTCATTATGATGCTCCCCCGACAGTCCCCCTTCCCTTCCACTGAGACTTGTTGCGTGCCTGTCAAGTAAGGAACAAACTGGGACCAAAAATTGGCCTGGGCATATTAGACTATGTCGCCTTTTTTACATTTATTTTTTGGTGGGTGTCACAGGAGCCAGGCCACCGTTAAAATAAAATGGCCTGCATGGTCTAAAATCCCTTCAGTTTAAGTCACTCTTTCCAGCTGTTGCAAAGCTACAACACCCATTATGTCTGGAGAGCTTCAGGCATTATAGGAGTTGTAGTTTTGTAACAGCTGGAGCCTCAAATTGGGGTACAGTTTCATCCATTATTACTGCAAAACTTAGAAGTGAGGAGAGATCTAATGGGACAGTCAGGAGAATACACAAACATAAAATGACTCACAGGAGACGTCTTCTCTGTTGTCTTTCCTTTTCTTCTTCATCTGGTCCAGACGCCATGTCTTCTTCCAGCTCCATCTTCCTCTGTAAAGTTTGATGCCTGGACATCATTGGTTCCTCACTTTGCCAGCCGATCCTCATCCTCTGTATAACAATCTGTACAACAATCATTATAACCCTTCAAGAGACTGTGCTTCCTAAATAAAATACTGTCAAACCCTTTGTACCCTGTATATTATACTGCCAAACCCTGTGTACCCTGTATATTATACTGCCAAACATCATGCCCTCTAAAAATAATACTACTACACACTGTGTCTTCCATAGTGTGCACAGAGCAGCAGCATCCCATTGAAAACAAGCGAAATTCTGCTGGCGGAAGTTCGTAGTGTGGACGAGCCCTAATTCCCCCAGACCCCTCTGCCCCCCCAGACCTCTAAGTCCTCCTCCAGACTTCTGCTCCCATAGACCCCTAAGGCTAGGTTCCCCCCTTTTTTTTCTTGTGCTTTTGCCTTCTCTGGAAACTTAGCCTTACTCCCTGGGTCCTTAAGTTCCTCCTTCAACACTCCTGGTCCTTCTCCACTAATCCACTTTTCTGCACCCCCTACCCCCCCCCCCCAGGCACCTTTACACGCCTCTGCCCCCTTTAACAAACCCACAGTTACCTTACCTCCCCCTCCACCAAACAACCTCACTTACGCCCTCCTGGTCCTTCTCCGCTACACTTTTCTTCATCAACCCCACCCCCAGTTCCCCCAAATTAGGTTGGCAGTATAGTTCCCTCACATAAAGGTTGTAGTTCCCCCACATTAGGTGCAGTATAGTTCCCCCACATTAGGTTGGCAGTATAGCTCCCCCACATTAGGTTGTAGTTACCCCACATTAGGTGCAGTATAGTTCCCCCACATTAGGTGCAGTATAGTTCCCCAACATTAGGTTGGCAGTATAGCTCCCCCACATTAGGTTGGCAGTATAGCTCCCCCACATTAGGTTGGCAGTATAGTTCCCCCCACATTAGGTTGGCAGTACAGTTCCCCCCCACATTAGGTTGGCAGTAGCGTTCCCCCCACATTAGGTTGGCAGTACAGTTCCCCCCACATTAGGTTGGCAGTACAGTTCCACCCACATTAGGTTGTCAGTACAGTTCCCCCACATTAGGTTGGTAGTACGGTTCCCCCACATTTGGTTGGCAGTACGGTTCCCCCACATTAGGTTGGCAGTACAGTTCCCCCACATTAGGATGGCAGTACAGTTCCCAGCAATAGGTTGGCAGTACATTTCCCCCACATTAGGTGCAGTACAGTCCCCCCACATTAGGTGCAGTACATTTCCCCCACATTAGGTGCTGTACAGTTCCCCCACATTAGGTGCTGTACAGTTTCCCCCACATTAGGTGCAGTAAAGTTCCCCCACATTAGGTGCAGTACAGCTCCCCCACATTAGGTGCAGTACAGTTCCCCCACATTAGGTGCAGTACAGTACCCCCACATTAAGCGCAGTACAGTTTCCCCACATTAGGTGCAGTACAGTTCCCCCTACATTATATGCAGTATAGTACCCCACAGACATACAGCCTTCAGCCATATACAGTGTATGGCTGGAGGCTGTATGCCTGTGTACTGCCCCACTTCAGTGCTCCGACCGCCGCTCCTCCGGTCCGGGGTCACGATCTACTGCTATGGCCTATGGGCCATAGCAGTAGGTCCCGAGACCCGAGGAGGGGTGTTCGGAGCACTGAAGATGACCTTCAACTTACCATGCGCGCGTCCTCCTCACTGCTCTGCTCCGCTCTTCTCTTCTCCTATGGGTGCACGCACAGGATGTCAGTGACGTCCCTGCGTGCGCTACCTCCCGGCGGCCCCTGCATTTTTAAAGTTAATGCGGGGGGCAGAGAGGTAACAGGGACATCCTTGTGTCCTGAATTGATTTTTCGGAACACAGGGATGTCCTGAATGTGACGGGGGCCCCCTGCGGGCATGGGGCCCGGAGCAGGCGCTCCATGAGTATATTAGACTATGACATCTTTTTTTATTTATTTTTTGGTGGGTGTCACAGGAGTCCGGCCACCGTTAAAATAAAATGGGCTGCATCGTCTAAAATCCCTTTAGTTCAAGTCACTCTTTCCAGCTGTTGCAAAGCTACAACACCCATTATGTCTGGAGCTTCAGGCATTATAGGAGTTGCAGTTTTGTACCAGCTAGAGCCACAAATTGGCATACAGTTTCATCCATTACTATTGCAAAACTTAGAAGTGACGAGAGATCTAATGGGACGGCCAGGAGAATACACAAACATAAAATGACTCACAGGAGACGTCTTCTCTGTTGTCTTTCCTTTTCTTCTTCATCTGGTCCAGACGCCATTTCTTCTTCCAGCACCATCTTTCTCTGTAAAGTTTGACGCCTGGACATCAATGGTTACTCACTTTGCCAGCCGATCCTCATCCTCTGTATAACAATCTGTACAACAATCATTATAACCCTTCCAGAGACTGTGCTTCCTAAATATAATACTGTCAAACCCTGTGTACCCTGTATATTATACTGCCAAACATCATGCCCTCTAAAAATAATACTACCACACACTGTGTCTTCTATAGTGTGCACAGAGCAGCAGCATCCCATTGAAAACAAGCAAAATTCTGCTGGCGGAAGTTCGTAGTGTGGACGAGCCCTAATTCCCCCAGACCCCTCTTCCCCCCCAGACCTCTAAGTCCTCCTCCAGACTCCTGCTCCCATAGACCCCTAAGGCTAGGTTTCCCCCTTTTTTTTCTTGTGCTTTTGCCTTCTCTTTAAACTTAGCCTTAGTCCCCTGGTCCTTAAGTTCCCCCCTTCAACACTCCTGGTCCTTCTCCACTATACCACTTTTCTGCACCCCCTACCCCCCCCCTTCACACTCCTCTGCCTTGTTTACCAGACCCACACCTACCTTACCCCACCCCCCTCCCCCAAACAACCTCACGTCAGCCCTCCTGGTCCTTCTCCACTACACTTTTCTTCACCAACCCCACCCCCAGTGCCCCCAAATTAGGTTGGCAGTATAGTTCCCCCACATTAGGTTGTAGTTCCCCCACATTAGGTGCAGTATAGTTCCCCCACTATAGGTTGTAGTTCCCCCCCCATTAGGTTGGCAGTACAGTCCCCCCCCCCACATTAGGTTGGCAGTAGCGTTCCCCCCACATTAGGTTGGCAGTACAGTTCCCCCCACATTAGGATGGCAGTACAGTTCCCCCACATTAGGTTGGTAGTACAGTTCCCCCACATTAGGTTGGCAGTACGGTTCCCCCACATTAGGTTGGCAGTACAGTTCCCCCATATTAGGTTGGCAGTACAGTTCCCCCACATTAGGTTGGCAGTACAGTTCCCCCACATTAGGTTGGCAGTACAGTTCCCCCATATTAGGTGCAGTACAGTCCCCCCACATTAGGTGCAGTACATTTCCCCCACATTAGGTGCTGTACAGTTCCCCCACATTAGGTGCTGTACAGTTCCCCCACATTAGGTTTAGAACAGTTTCCCCCACATTAAGTGCAGTAAAGTTCCCCCACATTAGGTGCAGTACAGTTCCCCCACGTTAGGTGCAGTACAGTTCCCCCACATTAGGTGCAGTACAGTTCCCCCACATTAGGTGCAGTACAGTTCCCCCACATTAGGCGCAGTACAGTTCGTCCACATTAGGTGCAGTACAGTTCGTCCACATTAGGTGCAGTACAGTTCCCCCACATTAGGTGCAATATAGTTCCCCACATTAGGTGCAGTATAGTACCCCACAGACATACAGCCTTCAGCCATATACGGTGTATGGCTGGAGGCTGTATGCCTGTGTACTGCCCCACTTCAGTGCTCCGACCACTGCTCCTCCGGTCCGGGGTCACGATCTACTGCTATGGCCTATGGGCCATAGCAGTAGGTCCCGAGACCCGAGGAGGGGTGGTCGGAGTACTGAAAATGACCTTCAACTTACCATGCGCGCATCCTCCTCACTGCTCTGCTCTTCTCTTCTCCTATGGGTGCACGCACGGGACGTCAGTGACATCCCTGCATGCGCTACCTCCCGGCGGCCCTGCATTTTTAAAGTTAATGTTGGGCGCAGAGAGGTAACAGGGACATCCTTGTGTCCTGAAAAGATTTTTCGTACACAGGAATGTCCTGAATGTGACGGGGGCCCCCTGCGGGCATGGGGCCCGGAGCAGCCGCTCCATGAGCGCCAATGATGATCTGGCCCTGCAGGTGACACTGATGGCAACCATATTTTCTTGATCCCGTTCCATGCGCCGGTTCTCCCGCTATGTTCTTCAGTATCTTCTGTTCCAGGGCCAACTTGGGGGTGGAGCTTCATGACATCACTGCTCCTGCTTCTTTGCTGGGTCATGCTGCTAGCAACAGCAGCGGTGATGTCACTAAGCTCTGCCCATGCTCCAAGTCGGCTCCAGAACAGATGATACAGAAGAAGATAGCAGGAGGACCGGAGCACGGAACGGGATCAAGTATGATTGTCATCAGTGTCACCTGCACTACCTGAGTGTACCGACAGGTTAGTGCAGGTGACACTGATGTCAGATTTCCTTTAAATGTGTGATTTCTACCAAGGTTTAATTAAATGACATGATTTATATCATAGCTATCTAATAGTGGCTTCATTGTAGCAGAGCAGTGTGGAATGGATAGAAAATTCTTCTTTCCACTCACAGAGATCCTTATCTGTCAAAGCATTACATAAAAAAAAACTGATTTATTACCAATAGGGACAAATCAGATGGCAATTATATTTTTTCATTGCAGATTTAGAAATGAAGCGTTACTGTAATGGCAACCAGTCACTAATTTTATGCTGCCCGAACCGTAGACTCTCTAATGATATATGCTTTAATCCAAACAGCTGCAACTTTGGCCAGGAACAGAGGACTGAACCATATAGGTAGTGATCTGTCAGTCAGGTCCAGGGACCCCCCTGATAACTTGAAGCCCCATTTCTGGTAGTAGTAACATTACATTACATTACATCTATGATTACTCTGAGAAGGCACAGTATTTTGAGTGAATCATAGGTAATTGTGATAAGGAAGACAATCAGTTTTTCATGTTGCCTATGGTTTGAGCAACATGACACTGTGACAGGTTTCCTTCATAATGCCTTAATGGTCTATTCACACGTACAGTTTTCTGTGCAGATTTGATGCGCAGGATTTTCTGCTGTAGAGCTCAATGTAAACTGACTGAACACAGTTTGAAATCTTGCGCATCAAATCTGCACAGAATACTGTACGTGGGAATAGACCCTAAAGGGAGTCTGCCTAAACCACTGGCAGTATGAGATTCCATCGCCAACAACTATGTTTTACTCTGAAATTCTGCAGTATTTCCGAGAAACATGTAGTTTAGAACCTGAACCGTGGCACTGGGGAAGAGGCCAGCAGGTGGTATCTCTGGCTTTCCTGTGCTTGACTTGGCTTGATTGAATGGCGTCTTTCTATACACAAGTCCTGGAAAGATCTATCTAACAAACTGAGCAAGATGGGAGAGGGGGAAGCTGGGTAGACTGCCTCCCAGACTCTTCCCTAGTGCCATGGCTCAGGTTCTAAACAATGTTTTTCTCTATGCTTTAGAGTAAAACATAATTGTTCTTGGAGATTGAGCCTGTCAGGATTTGATTCTGTCCTTCTTTTAGGCAGTATAAATCTATTGACAGATTCCTTTTAAGGTTTAAACACTATGTGACAAATGTGAGCCTAGTGAAGTTAACAGTCTTTGCCCCTTTGCCGTAGGACTGTAGTAACAGCTGTAGTCTGATGTGTTATATATTTTGTACCAGCAGGTCAAAGTCTCCCCTTGTAAATATTTAGGCTAATGCCCCACGTTTCTAACATTATAAAGAGACTACGTTAAAGTAGAAATGTATGCTGTTCTCAAATACTGAAATACTTATGTTCAGCTTTAACAGAAAAAAAAAATAATTTTATATGCACGTAAATTAATAAAAATTATATAGAAGCATACTAAGCATATTACTTTCACACATACCTACACACAATGTGCGGCATAAGACAGACATACTGTGCTTTCGGATCCCAAGCTTTTAAGAATTTTTTTTCTTTGTTTTATTAATTAAGTGAAAATAGCCCCCATCTGTGATTGGCTCGCAGGGTCTGATTCCCATTTAATCACACAGCACCATCTGGTAAAACGAAGATACATCTTCCACAGAGGACCATATGTTCTGTGGATTCATGCTCCAGGAATGGAGGCAACACGTTATCAGGGTTCATATGAGTGTGACAGTAATGATAGAGAGGGAGGAAGCTGTACACCAAACAAGCACATTCTAACAGACTAATACATTAGTCTTATTTATCGTATTTGTAGAAATTATTTAAATGTCATAAATGTACGTTCTATATGTGTTCTATACATTGCATATTTGGAATCTTTTCAGTAGTCTTACACTCTGTAGATGTTACTTATTTACACTGATAGAACAGCTTTCAAATACATACGGTATCTGTATCTTAAAGGTGTTTTTTCAGTACGGATTTTTATTCTATTTTGATGTCTACGGAAACATTGCCGAATAATTCTATTTACAGAAATGTACATTTGGCAGAGCAATATTGTTTTTTTTTTTTTTTTTTTTTTAAGGAGAACTGCCAGAAAGCCGTAAGTAAAATGTGTTACAAAATTAGACTTATAGGACATTTATGGGGAGAGGGCTGTTTTTGCCCATGTCCACATGACCACTCTCTGTGCTCCTGTAATGTGGCAGCTCAGTCTTATCTAAGGGATTTTAATGAAGGTATTCTTAGTCGAAGTTCAAAGTGAATGTATGTAATGTAAGCAATGCTGGATTTTGTCCTCTACAAATGGACCAGCAGGTTCCCAAACATTGAAAAGCTATTAGAGAGTAGGAGAGGCTTGGCTTGTCTGCATACAGATGGTTTTTGCACACTATTAATGGCTTTCACCTATATACTGTAGGTCTCTGAATACAAAGATGAATCATATAAAATGACCTTACATGATAGATGCATATAAGAAGAGAATTTGGATCTGATTTTAATGACAAAAGTTGTACTGACTTGCGCTTCAAACCAGTTGAGAGATCTATGGTACTGGAATTCTGGAACAACAGTCTAGGAAAACCAGTCATTGATAAGGATATTGTGTCAGATTTCCAATAATAGAAATCTGTAAGATGCATCAAAGGGTCTTGGGCACCTGTTATGGTCAAGGCAGGTGGTGGATCCTCTGGGCCTGTGTGGATGATGATATGAGCCGTGCCAGGGAGCGGAGTCTAAGGTGCCGCTGGTTTTCACCAAAGCCCGCCACAAAGTGGGATGGTCTTGCTGCAGCAGGCGGCACCCAGGTCGCTACCCCTGGCACCACTCATCCTCACATGTAGCTGGGAGGTGGCGTGGCACAGAAGGAGACTGGCAAGATGTGGCAAGATGGCAAGTCAGGGCAGGAACACAGGTGCAGGGTAGGAAGGTAGCAAGGAACAGTTACACAGTAACAGAGACACAGAACTTTCACTATGGCAATAGACAACCAAAGATCCGGCAGGGAACCAAGGGAGGAGATGATATTTAAGGACCAGGGTGCAGGTGTAGACACTTGACTAAATGAGCACTGGCCCTTTAAGAATGAGAGCTCCAGCGGAAGTGTGCCCGCGGAGGCGGGGGCACGCGCACCGGGGCTGCAAGGACAGGGAGGTCAGTGATGGGCTGGGATTCACATGCGGGCGTGTCCCGCGATGCACATCCCAGCCCCGCCGGCAGCGGGGAAATGACAGATGGATGTTACAGTACCCCAACCTCTTTGGTCTTCCTCTCTTCTTTGGAACTTAAAAAGTTTCCCACTACATGAGACCAAGGGGTTTCTGGAATGGGCAAAGGCTGTAAGGGACTTGCAGGCTTCTGTCGTGGAGTCTTCCGTCTACTAAGGTGACCAACTAGCAAGGAAGAATGTCCCCAATTCAGGACTTTACATCAGAGTTTAACAGGCACCGAAGATATCACAGGGGGACAAGACAGTGATCTTGGCAATAATGTCCCCAATAAGTGATTTCACCAGATTTCCAGCCAAGTTATGGAGAATGACGTTGAAGACCAAGAAGAAGCTCAAGAAGAACAAGTACAATGTGGTAGTACATAGAACTCAATTTTTTCCTTATGCAAATTTCCATGATAAGGGGTTCCGTGCGAAATTGCACCTTACATTTCAGATATTGTCCATTAACAGAAGAGATGTAGAAGGGCTTGGCAAGACGAGACACTGGAAGACGGTGTTTATGGACCTGGGAGGCACCAATGAATTTACCAGCGGAACCGGAGTCCAAAAGAACAGAAGCGATAAAAGATTACTTAGGCTGCATTCACATCTCGTTGTTGCAATACGGGTCCCGTATCCTGTTTCTGTACAAAAAACGTATGCAACCGTATATGCCTCCTCACGTTTTTAAACCATATACGGTTTGAAAACGGATGTCCATTTGCATACGTTTTAATACATTTTCCTTGAAAAAAACGGATACGGTTTTATGTTTGTCAACATTTTAAATAGACAGGAGAGAGCACAGAGGAGTCCTATCAGACAGGAGAGAGCACAGAGGAGTACTATCAGACAGGAGAGAACACAGAGGAGTCCTATCAGACAGGAGAGAGCACAGAGGAGTCCTATCAGACAGGAGAGAGCACAGAGGAGCACTATCAGACCGGAGAGAGCACAGAGGAGTGCTATCAGACAGGAGAGAGCACAGAGAAGTGCTATCAGACAGAACAGAGCACAGAGAAGTGCTATCAGACAGGAGAGAGCACAGAGGAGTACTATCAGACAGGAGAGAACACAGAGGAGTCCTATCAGACAGGAGAGAGCACAGAGGAGTCCTATCAGACAGGGGAGAGCACAGAGGAGTACTATCAGACAGGAGACAGCACAGAGGAGTCCTATCAGACAGGAGAGAGCACAAAGAAGTGCTATCAGACAGGAGAGAGAGCACAGAGGTGTACTATCAGACAGGAGAGAGCACAGAGGAGTCCTATCAGACAGGAGAGAGCACAGAGGAGTACTATCAGACCGGAGAGAGCACAGAGGAGTGCTATCAGACAGGAGAGAGCACAGAGAAGTGCTATTAGACAGAACAGAGAACAGAGAAGTGCTATCAGACAGGAGAGAGCACAGAGGAGTACTATCAGACAGGAGAGAACACAAAGGAGTCCTATCAGACAGGAGAGAGCACAGAGGAGTCCTATTAGACAGGGGAGAGCACAGAGGAGTACTATCAGACAGGAGAGAGCACAGAGGAGTCCTATCAGACAGGAGAGAGCACAAAGAAGTGCTATCAGACAGGAGAGAGCACAGAGGAGTACTATCAGACAGGAGAGAGCACAGAGGAGTCCTATCAGACAGGAGAGAGCACAAAGAAGTGCTATCAGAGAGGAGAGAGCACAGAGGTGTACTATCAGGAGAGAGCACAGAGGAGTCCTATCAGACAGGAGAAAGCACAAAGGAGTGCTATCAGACAGGGGAGAGCACAGAGGAGTGCTAGCCCACCCTCACTTACTGGACTTTGTCAATACCTGTCCTTCAGGTTGCACAAAGCCATGATTTTATAAGATCCATGATTTCTATAAAAAGGTAATAATTAACATACAACATGTACAACATATGAAGTTTTTTCAAATCTAACAGTGCCCATTTAAGTACAATCATCACTGAATTCTGGTGATCTGTCACTGGCGTCGTTTTAGCCTTTGCTATACTGTCACTGTCTTTTACACAATCTCGAAGAAAAATAAAAAGATACATGCTCAGAATTTTTAGAATGGTCACTGTCTTTTCCAACAACTTCATGCCATTTGATGAGTAGCGTGCAGCATGTCTATGTGTAGTTTCTCTTCATTTACAAAAAATTATTCCTCATGTGAGAAAAAGGTTCTAAAGTCTTGGCCACTAGGTTTCTCACTTCCCTGCAATCTGATGTCCAATACCTGTTGGGGTAATTCTGTTTCTAGCAGCAGAGAGACTAAAACAGAGAAAAGGTAGTAGGGCTTAGATGAGTATAATGTGCAGGAAAGAGCTTGGACTGTGTGAATGCATTCTGAGCCTGTCTGCCTTTTCCAGAGGGACCACACTGTCCCTTGTGTAACTTTTTGTTTTCCTACCATGTACACAGCATAGCCTCCTGAAAGTAATTCCCTCTTCCTCACCCTTTAGTTATTATCATCAGAAGTTTACTACTTAGACCTTGCAAACCAAGTACATCAATAGCTTCCCTCTCCCCTCACCTGCCATCTATAGTAACGTACAGGGCCGGGTCATCATTGGCACTCATGGAGTGCCTGCTCCGGGCCCCGGGCCCACAGGGGGCCCTCGTCACATTCGGGACATCCCTGTGTCCCGAAAAATCTGTTTAGGACACAAGGGTGTCCCAGAGGCTACCTCTCTGCGGTGGCCCCCGTGTTAACTTTAAAAACGCAGGGGCCGCCGGAAGATAGCGCCAATACAAGAAAAGAGAGCGGAGTGGAGCATCGAGGTGGACACGCGCGCGCATGGTAAGTTACCAGCGGCATGTCATCTTCAGTGTTTTACCTTCGCTCCCTGGACAGGAGAAACGGTGGTCGGAACACTGAAGTGGGGCAGTAAACAGGCATACAGCCTCCAGCCATACACTGTATATGGCTGAAGGCTGTATGTCTGTGGGGGAACTGAACTGCACCTAATGTGGGGAACTATACTGTACCTAATATGGGGGAACTGTACTGCACAAAATGTGGGGGAACTATACTGTACCTAATGTGGGGAACTGTACTGTACCTAATGTGGGGAACTGTACTGCACCTAATGTGGGGGAACTATACTGCACATAATGTGGGGAACTATATGGCACCTAATGTGGGGAACTATACTGCATCTAATGTGACGGAACTATACTGCACCTAATGTGGAGGAACTATACTGCACCTAATGTGGGGAACTATACTGCACCTAATGTGGGGGAACTATACTGCACCTAATGTGGGGGAACTGTCGGGGGGGCCCCATCATAATGAAGTGCTCTGTCTTCCAGGCAGCCTTAATCTGGCCCTGGTAGCGTACCATGTAAATCATCTGGCAGAACAGTACCAGCCTGTTTAATTCAGTGCACTTTCTCCAGAGAGGAGTATGTGCTGTCCTATCATTGGCCAGAAAAGTATAGTAAACCCAACTCTGTTCTCCTTAAAGGGGTACTCCACTTAAAAACATTTTTTTAAATCAACTGGTGTCAGAAAGTTAAACAGATTTGTAAATTACTTCTATTTAAAAATCATCTCAGCTGCTGTATGCTCCACAGGAAGTTCTTTTCTTTTTTAATTTCCTTTCTGTCTGACCACAATGCTCTCTGCTGACAGCTCTGTCCATTTTAGGAACTATCCAGAGTAGGAACAAATCTCAATAGCAAACCTCTCCTGCTCTGGACAGTTCCTGACATGGACAGAGGTGTCAGCAGAGAGCATTGTGGTCAGACAGAAAGGAAATTCAAAAAGTAGTATCCTCTGTAGTATACAGCAGCTGATAATTACTGGAAGGATTAAGATTTTTAAATAGAAGTAATTTACAAATCTGTATAACTTTCTGGAACCAGTTGATTTAAAAAAAAAGTTTTCAAGTGGAGTACCCCTTTAAATAGAGAGAATGAGAGAGTGGACTCAAAGGGGCATTATAACAGCAGTGAGAGCAATACAATCTCCTTGTTGCTACTCTGAAGGGTTAATCTAAGTAAACCACACATGTTTTAACCCCTTCCCGGCCCATAACATACATGTATGTCATGGGTCGGGTGGGTGGACATGACGGGGGCCTTCTGGTTCGGCCCGTGTCATGACCGGCGATGTCCACTGCTATCAGCAGTTGACATCTGCCAGTAATAACTGACATCATTGTTAAATGTTAATGCTGCTATTCCTTGGTGTCTAGTGGTCCCATAGCCCCCCACAGGGAGCTATGGGTTGCTAGAGAAGCCCCATGCCTTACCTTGTCCTCTGCATCCTCCCTGGTTCTGTGTTTGCTTAGGGCTCCCTTTGGAAGCCCTTAGCAATCAAACACAGATCTCATGGATCAATATAATGCAATAGCATTGCATTGATCTATGTAAGCCGTCTCATGATGGCTTATGATAGGCCCCTTGGGGGGGGGGGGGGTGCAAAAAGTGTGCATAAAAAAAGTAAAAAGATGTTTTAAAAATATTTAAAAAATCCCTCCCCTAATAAAAATTCTAATCACCCCCCTTTTCCCATTGTTTTTTAAATAAAATACTGTACAAGTATAATAAAAAATAAAGTGTTTCAGTGGAGAGTACAGCTTGTCACACAGAAAATAAGCCTTAATACAACTTTGTCAGTCGAAAAATAAAAAAGTTATGGGTCTTAGAAGGTAAGGAAGAAAACAGTGAGAGCCAGAAATAAAGAATTAGCTGGGTTGTGCAGGGGTTAAATATTTTTTTCATGGTACAGTTACTCTTTAAATGAAAGCAGGAATCATAAGGTGATATAATGGGTGAGGGTAACATAAGGAGAGACAAGACCTCTAAACATTTGTCAGCTGTAGAAATACTGTCTCTGCAAACCATTTGTGATCACATACATAAAGGGATTATTCATAAATAATTAAATATCTGCTATCCATTTTATGATGACTTGTTAACCCCTGTATAACCAGCGATATATTACAGGTAGTATTGCCAGATTTAAATTGTGTATCATTTGGCAAGTGCATACATTGCACTTTAATGTTTTTTCCTTTTGTGCTGTTTTACTTTGCTAAACCCACATTGCGATTTTTTTTACAGCCATACCTACTCTATTACTCATAGTGATGCATTGTAGCAGTACCTACTATTAACACTTGGCAACATGGAACAATAAGTTAGTACAAAGACTAACAGGATAACAAAATGTAGCAAATCATTAATGTAGAATAGATAAAATGTGCATAACTTATGAAATAATTATTTTCTCATTTTCTCATTTCAAGAATACATACATTTGGGCTTTGGTCCCCCTGCAGATTACGACAGGTGTTATGCACTAATTAAACTATGTGGAGTAAAAGAGTCTCCACCATCCCCTAGGCTCTGGTGTCATTATCACGAATAATCCAAGACAATTGGAGAAAAGAAGAACACTTTATTGGAAGAATGTAGACATCTGCTGTTGCTTAGTCTTAAGGAAAATAGGATGTTGTACTTTTTAGGTGTTATAGAGCAAAAAAATTTAGAAAATAGAAACAATACAGGAATGAGATATAGCTGACAAAACATCTTGACCATAGCCTCTATATCTGAAGCCTTCGTGTCCAACTTTAATTAATCTTGTTAAAATCCATGTGCTCAAAGTAAACCCACATAAAAACTAAATGAAACGCTGTTCTTTCTCCTGCCTGATAGGACTCCTCTGTGCTCTCTCCTGTCTGAGAGTACTACTCTGTGCTATCTCCTGTCTGATAAGACTCCTATGTGCTCTCTCCTGTCTGATAGGACTCCTCTGTGCTCTCTTCTGTCTGATAGTACTCCTTTGTGCTCTCTCCTGTCTGATAGCACTCCTCTGTGCTCTCTCCTGTCTGATAGTAGTCATCTCTGCTCTCTCATGTCTGATAGTACTCCTCTGTGCTCTCTCCAGTCTGATAGCACTCCTCTGACAGTACTATTCTCTCCTGTCTAATAGTACTCTGAGTAATACTATTTGACAGGAGAGACCACAGAGGAGTACTATCAGACAGGAGAAAGCACAGAGGAGTCCTATACAGAGAGAGCACAGAGGAGTTCTATCAGACAGAAGAGAGCACAGAGGAGTACTATCATACCGGAGAGCACAGAGGAGTACTATCATACCGGAGAGCACAGAGGAGTACTATCAGACAGGAGACACATAAGAGAGCACAGAGGAGTCCTATCAGGAGAGAGCACAGAGGAGTCCTATCAGACAGGAGAGAGCACAGAGGACTGCAATCAGACAGGAGAGAGCACAGAGGAGTGCATTGAGACAGGAGAGAGAACAGAGGAGTCCTATCAGACAGAAGATAGCACAGAGGAGTATTATCAGAATGGAGAGAGCACAGAGGAGTACTATCAGACAGAAGACACAGGAGAGAGCACAGAGGAGACCTCTCAGGAGAGAGAACAGAGGAGTGCTATCAGACAGGAGAGAGCACAGAGGAGTGCTATCAGACAGGAGAGAGCACAGAGGAGTTCTATCAGACGGGAGAGAGCACAGAGGATTCGTGTCAGACAGGAGAGAGCACAGAGGAGTGCTATCAGACAGGAGAGAGCACAGAGAAGTACTATCAGACAGGATAGAGCACAGAGGAGTACTATCAAACAGGAGAGAGCATAGAGGAGTACTATCAGACAGGAGAGAGCACAGAGGAGTACTATCAGATAGGAGAAACAGGAGAGAGCACAGAGGAGACCTCTCAGGAGAGAGCACAGAGGAGTGCTATCAGACAGGAGAGAGCACAGAGGAGTACTATCAGACAGGAAAGAACACAGAGGAGTGCTATCAGACATGAGAGAGCATAAAGGAGTCCTATCAGACAGAAGAGAGCACAGAGGAGTACTATCAGAATGGAGAGAGCATCAGACAGGAGACACAAGAGAGAGCACAGAGGAGACCTCTCAGGGGAGAGCACAGAGGAGTACTACCAGACAGGAGAATGCACAGAGAGGTACTGTCAGACAGGAGAGAGCACAGAGGAGTACTATCAGACAGGTGAGAGCACAGAGGAGTATTATCAGACAGGAGAGAGCACAGAGGAGTACTATTAGACAGGAGAGAGCACAGAGGAGCCCTATCAGACAGGAGAGAGCACAGAGAAGTGATATCAGACAGAAGAGAGCACAGAGGAGTACTATCAGAATTGAGAGAGCATGGAGGAGTACTATCAGACAGGAGACACAGGAGAGAGCACAGAGGAGACCTCTCAGGAGAGAGCACAGAGGAGTGCTATCAGACAGGAGATAGCACAGAGGAGTACTATCAGGCAGGAGAGAGCACAGAGGAGTACTATCAGACAGGAGAGAGCACAGAGGAGTGCTATCAGACAGGAGAGAGCACAGAGGAGTACTATCAGACAGGAGAGAGCACAGAGGAGTACTATCAGACAGGAGAATGCACAGAGAAGTACTGTTAGACAGGAAAGAGCACAGAGGAGTACTATCAGACAGGAGAGAGCACAGAGGAGTGCTATCATACAAGAGAGAGCACAGAGGAGTCCTATCAGACAGGAGACAGCACAGATGAGTGCAATCAGACAGAAGAGAGCACAGAGGAGTCCTATCAGTCAGAAGAGAGCACAGAGGAGTACTATCAGAATAGAGAGAGAGCACAGAGGAGTACTATCAGACAGGAGACACAGGAGAGAGCACAGAGGAGACCTCTCAGGAGAGAGCACAGAGGAGTGCTATCAGACAGGAGAGAGCACAGAGGAGTACTATCAGACAGGAGAGAACACAGAGGAGTGCTATCAGACATGAGAGAGCACAAAGGAGTCCTATCAGACAGAAGAGAGCACAGAGGAGTACTATCAGAATGGAGAGAGCATCAGACAGGAGACACAAGAGAGAGCACAGAGGAGACCTCTCAGGGGAGAGCACAGAGGAGTACTACCAGACAGGAGAATGCACAGAGAAGTACTGTCAGACAGGAGAGAGCACAGAGGAGTACTATCAGACAGGTGAGAGCACAGAGGAGTACTATAAGACAGGAGAGAGCACAGAGGAGTACTATTAGACAGGAGAGAGCACAGAGGAGCCCTATCAGACAGGAGAGAGCACAGAGAAGTGCTATCAGACAGACGAGAGCACAGAGGAGTACTGTTAGACAGGAGAGAGCACAGAGGAGTACTATCAGACAGGAGAGAGCACAGAGGAGTGCTATCATACAGGAGAGGGCACAGAGGAGTACAATCAGACAGGAGAGAGAACAGAGGAGTACTGTTAGACAGGAGAGAGCACAGAGGAGTCCTATCAGACAGGAGAGAACACAGAAGAGTCCTATCAGACAGAAGAGAGAACAGAGGAGTACTATCAGAATGGAGAGAGCACAGAGGAGTCCTATCAGAATTGAGAGAGCATGGAGGAGTACTATCAGACAGGAGACACAGGAAAGAGCACAGAGGAGACCTCTCAGGAGAGAGCACAGAGGAGTGTTATCAGACAGGAGATAGCACAGAGGAGTACTATCAGGCAAGAGAGAGCACAGAGGAGTACTATCAGACAGGAGAGAGCACAGAGGAGTGCTATCAGACAGGAGAGAGCACAGAGGAGTACTATCAGACAGGAGAGAGCACAGAGGAGTACTATAAGACAGGAGAATGCACAGAGAAGTACTGTTAGACAGGAGAGAGCACAGAGGAGTACTATCAGACAGGAGAGAGCACAGAAGAGTCCTATCAGACAGAAGAGAGCACAGAGGAGTACTATCAGAATGGAGAGAGCACAGAGGTGTCCTATCAGACAGAAGAGAGCACAGAGGAGTACTATCAGAATGGAGAGAGCACAGAGGAGTACTATTAGACAGGAGACACAGGAGACGGCACAGAGAAGTCCCATCAGGAGAGAGCACAGAGGAGTGCTATCAGACAAGAGACACAGGAGACGGCACAGAGAAGTCCCATCAGGAGAGAGCACAGAGGAGTACTAAAAGAATGGAGAGAGCCCAGACGAGTCCTATTAGACAGGAGACACAGGAGACGGCAAAGAGAAATCCCATCAGGAGAGAGCACAGAGGAGTGCTATCAGACAGGGGAGAACACAGAGGAGCCCTATCAGACAGAAGAGAGCACAGAGGAAAACTATCAGACAGAAGAGAGCACAGAGGAAAACTATCAGACAGGAGAGAGAACAGAGGAGTAATATAAGACAGGAGAGAGCACAGAGGAGTACTATCAGACAGGAGAGAGCACAGAGAAGTACTATCAGACAGGAGAGAGCACAGAGGAGTACTATCAGACAGGAGAGAGCACAGAGGAGTACTATCAGACAGGAGAGAGCACAGAGGAGTACTATAAGACAGGAGAGAGCACAGAGGAGTACTGTCAGACAGGAGAGAGAGAGCACAGAGGAGTACTATCAGACAGGAGAGAGCACAGAGGAGTGCTATCATACAGGAGAGGGCACAGAGGAGTGCTATCAGACAGGAGAGAGCACAAATGAGTCCTATCAGACAGGAGAGAGCACAGAGGAATACTATCAGACAGGAGAGAGAACAGAGGAGTAATATCAGACAGGAGAGAGCACAGAGGAGTACTATCAGACAGGAAAGAGCACAGAGAAGTACTATCAGACAGGAGAGAGCACAGAGGAGTACTATCAGACAGGAGAGAGCACAGAGGAGTACTATCAGACAGGAGAGAGCACAGAGGAGTCCTATCAGACAGGAGACAGCACAGATGAGTGCAATCAGACAGAAGAGAGCACAGAGGATTACTATCAGACAGGAGAGAGCACAGAGAAGTACTATTAGACAGGAGAGAGCACAGAGGAGTACTATCAGACAGGAGAGAGCACAGAGGAGTACTATCAGACAGGAGAGAGCACAGAGGAGTACTATCAGACAGGAGAGAGCACAGAGGAGTACTATCAGACAGGAGGGAGCACAGAGGAGTACAATCAGACAGGAGAGAGCACAGATGAGTCCTATCAGACAGGAGAGAACAGAGAGGAGCCCTATCAGACAGGAGAGAGCACAGAGGAATACTATCAGACAGGAGAGAGAACAGAGGAGTAATATCAGACAGGAGAGAGCACAGAGGAGTCCTATCAGACAGGAGAGAGCACTGAAGAGTCCTATCAGACAGAAGAGAGCACAGAGGAGTACTATCAGAATGGAGAGAGCACAGAGGAGTCCTATCAGACAGAAGAGAGCACAGGGGAGTACTATCAGAATGGAGAGAGCACAGAGGAGTACTATCAGACAGGAGACACAGGAGACGGCACAGAGAAGTCCCATCAGGAGAGAACACAGAGGAGTGCTATCAGACAGGAGATAGCACAGATGAGTCCTACCAGACAGGAGAGAACACAGAGGAGCTCTATCAGACAGGAGAGAGCACAGAGGAATACTATCAGACAGGAGAGAGAACAGAGGAGTAATATCAGACAGGAGAGAGCACAGAGGAGTACTATCAGACAGGAGAGAGCACAAAGAAGTACTATCAGACAGGAGAGAGCACAGAGGAGTACTATCAGACAGGAGAGAACACAGAGGAGTGCTATCAGACATGAGAGAGCACAAAGGAGTCCTATCAGACAGAAGAAAGCACAGAGGAGTACTATCAGAATGGAGAGAGCATCAGACAGGAGACACAAGAGAGAGCACAGAGGAGACCTCTCAGGGGAGAGCACAGAGGAGTACTACCAGACAGGAGAATGCACAGAGAAGTACTGTCAGACAGGAGAGGGCACAGAGGAGTACTATCAGACAGGTGAGAGCACAGAGGAGTACTATTAGACAGGAGAGAGCACAGAGAAGCCCTATCAGACAGGAGAGAGCACAGAGAAGTGCTATTAGACAGAAGAGAGCACAGAGGAGTACTATCAGAATTGAGAGAGCATTGAGGAGTACTATCAGACAGGAGACACAGGAGAGAGCACAGAGGAGACCTCTCAGGAGAGAGCACAGAGGAGTGCTATCAGACAGGAGATAGCACAGAGGAGTACTATCAGGCAGGAGAGAGGACAGAGGAGTACTATCAGACAGGAGAGAGCACAGAGGAGTGCTATCAGACAGGAGAGAGCACAGAGGAGTACTATCAGACAGGAGAGAGCACAGAGGAGTACTATCAGACAGGAGAATGCACAGAGAAGTATTGTTAGACAGGAGAGAGCACAGAGGAGTACTATCAGACAGGAGAGAGCACAGAGGAGTGCTATCATACAGGAGAGGGCACAGAGGAGTACAATCAGACAGGAGAGAGAACAGAGGAGTACTGTTAGACAGGAGAGAGCACAGAGGAGTCCTATAAGACAGGAGAGAGCACAGAAGAGTCCTATCAGACAGAAGAGAGCACAGAGGAGTACTATCAGAATGGAGAGAGCACAGAGGAGTCCTATCAGACAGAAGAGAGCACAGAGGAGTACTATCAGAATGGAGAGAGCACAGAGTAGTACTATTAGACAGGAGACACAGGAGACGGCACAGAGAAGTCCCATCAGGAGAGAGCACAGAGGAGTGCTATCAGACACGAGAGAGCACAGATGAGTCCTATCAGACAGGGGAGAACACAGAGGAGCCCTATCAGACAGAAGAGAGCACAGAGGAAAACTATCAGACAGGAGAGAGAACAGAGTAGTAATATCAGACAGGAGAGAGCACAGAGGAGTACTATCAGACAGGAGAGAGCACAGAGAAGTACTATCAGACAGGAGAGAGCACAGAGGAGTACTATCAGACAGGAGAGAGCACAGAGGAGTACTCTCAGACAGGAGAGAGCACAGAGGAGAACTATCAGACAGGAGAGAGCACAGAGGAGTACTGTCAGACAGGAGAGAGAGAGCACAGAGGAGTACTATCAGACAGGAGAGAGCACAGAGGAGTGCTATCATACAGGAGAGGGCACAGAGGAGTGCTATCAGACAGGAGAGAGCACAGATGAGTCCTATCAGACAGGAGAGAACACCGAGGAGCCCTATCAGACAGGAGAGAGCACAGAGGAACACTATCAGACAGGAGAGAGAACAGAGGAGTACTATCATACAGGAGAGGGCACAGAGGAGTGCTATCAGACAGGAGAGAGCACAAATGAGTCCTATCAGACAGGAGAGAGCACAGAGGAATACTATCAGACAGGAGAGAGAACAGAGGAGTAATATCAGACAGGAGAGAGCACAGAGGAGTACTATCAGACAGGAGAGAGCACAGAGAAGTACTATCAGACAGGAGAGAGCACAGAGGAGTACTATCAGACAGGAGAGAGCACAGAGGAGTACTATCAGACAGGAGAGAGCACAGAGGAGTCCTATCAGACAGGAGACAGCACAGATGAGTGCAATCAGACAGAAGAGAGCACAGAGGATTACTATCAGACAGGAGAGAGCACAGAGAAGTACTATTAGACAGGAGAGAGCACAGAGGAGTACTATCAGACAGGAGAGAGCACAGAGGAGTACTATCAGACAGGAGAGAGCACAGAGGAGTACTATCAGACAGGAGAGAGCACAGAGGAGTACTATCAGACAGGAGGGAGCACAGAGGAGTACAATCAGACAGGAGAGAGCACAGATGAGTCCTATCAGACAGGAGAGAACAGAGAGGAGCCCTATCAGACAGGAGAGAGCACAGAGGAATACTATCAGACAGGAGAGAGAACAGAGGAGTAATATCAGACAGGAGAGAGCACAGAGGAGTCCTATCAGACAGGAGAGAGCACTGAAGAGTCCTATCAGACAGAAGAGAGCACAGAGGAGTACTATCAGAATGGAGAGAGCACAGAGGAGTCCTATCAGACAGAAGAGAGCACAGGGGAGTACTATCAGAATGGAGAGAGCACAGAGGAGTACCATCAGACAGGAGACACAGGAGACGGCACAGAGAAGTCCCATCAGGAGAGAGCACAGAGGAGTGCTATCAGACAGGAGAGAGCACAGATGAGTCCTACCAGACAGGAGAGAACACAGAGGAGCTCTATCAGACAGGAGAGAGCACAGAGGAATACTATCAGACAGGAGAGAGAACAGAGGAGTAATATCAGACAGGAGAGAGCACAGAGGAGTACTATCAGACAGGAGAGAGCACAAAGAAGTACTATCAGACAGGAGAGAGCACAGAGGAGTACTATCAGACAGGAGAGAACACAGAGGAGTGCTATCAGACATGAGAGAGCACAAAGGAGTCCTATCAGACAGAAGAAAGCACAGAGGAGTACTATCAGAATGGAGAGAGCATCAGACAGGAGACACAAGAGAGAGCACAGAGGAGACCTCTCAGGGGAGAGCACAGAGGAGTACTACCAGACAGGAGAATGCACAGAGAAGTACTGTCAGACAGGAGAGGGCACAGAGGAGTACTATCAGACAGGTGAGAGCACAGAGGAGTACTATCAGACAGGAGAGAGCACAGAGGAGTACTATTAGACAGGAGAGAGCACAGAGAAGCCCTATCAGACAGGAGAGAGCACAGAGAAGTGCTATTAGACAGAAGAGAGCACAGAGGAGTACTATCAGAATTGAGAGAGCATTGAGGAGTACTATCAGACAGGAGACACAGGAGAGAGCACAGAGGAGACCTCTCAGGAGAGAGCACAGAGGAGTGCTATCAGACAGGAGATAGCACAGAGGAGTACTATCAGGCAGGAGAGAGGACAGAGGAGTACTATCAGACAGGAGAGAGCACAGAGGAGTGCTATCAGACAGGAGAGAGCACAGAGGAGTACTATCAGACAGGAGAGAGCACAGAGGAGTACTATCAGACAGGAGAATGCACAGAGAAGTATTGTTAGACAGGAGAGAGCACAGAGGAGTACTATCAGACAGGATAGAGCACAGAGGAGTGCTATCATACAGGAGAGGGCACAGAGGAGTACAATCAGACAGGAGAGAGAACAGAGGAGTACTGTTAGACAGGAGAGAGCACAGAGGAGTCCTATAAGACAGGAGAGAGCACAGAAGAGTCCTATCAGACAGAAGAGAGCACAGAGGAGTACTATCAGAATGGAGAGAGCACAGAGGAGTCCTATCAGACAGAAGAGAGCACAGAGGAGTACTATCAGAATGGAGAGAGCACAGAGTAGTACTATTAGACAGGAGACACAAGAGACGGCACAGAGAAGTCCCATCAGGAGAGAGCACAGAGGAGTGCTATCAGACACGAGAGAGCACAGATGAGTCCTATCAGACAGGGGAGAACACAGAGGAGCCCTATCAGACAGAAGAGAGCACAGAGGAAAACTATCAGACAGGAGAGAGAACAGAGTAGTAATATCAGACAGGAGAGAGCACAGAGGAGTACTATCAGACAGGAGAGAGCACAGAGAAGTACTATCAGACAGGAGAGAGCACAGAGGAGTACTATCAGACAGGAGAGAGCACAGAGGAGTACTCTCAGACAGGAGAGAGCACAGAGGAGAACTATCAGACAGGAGAGAGCACAGAGGAGTACTGTCAGACAGGAGAGAGAGAGCACAGAGGAGTACTATCAGACAGGAGAGAGCACAGAGGAGTGCTATCATACAGGAGAGGGCACAGAGGAGTGCTATCAGACAGGAGAGAGCACAGATGAGTCCTATCAGACAGGAGAGAACACCGAGGAGCCCTATCAGACAGGAGAGAGCACAGAGGAACACTATCAGACAGGAGAGAGAACAGAGGAGTACTATCATACAGGAGAGGGCACAGAGGAGTGCTATCAGACAGGAGATAGCACAGAGGAGTACTATCAGGCAGGAGAGAGGACAGAGGAGTACTATCAGACAGGAGAGAGCACAGAGGAGTGCTATCAGACAGGAGAGAGCACAGAGGAGTACTATCAGACAGGAGAGAGCACAGAGGAGTACTATCAGACAGGAGAATGCACAGAGAAGTATTGTTAGACAGGAGAGAGCACAGAGGAGTACTATCAGACAGGATAGAGCACAGAGGAGTGCTATCATACAGGAGAGGGCACAGAGGAGTATAATCAGACAGGAGAGAGAACAGAGGAGTACTGTTAGACAGGAGAGAGCACAGAGGAGTCCTATAAGACAGGAGAGAGCACAGAAGAGTCCTATCAGACAGAAGAGAGCACAGAGGAGTACTATCAGAATGGAGAGAGCACAGAGGAGTCCTATCAGACAGAAGAGAGCACAGAGGAGTACTATCAGAATGGAGAGAGCACAGAGTAGTACTATTAGACAGGAGACACAGGAGACGGCACAGAGAAGTCCCATCAGGAGAGAGCACAGAGGAGTGCTATCAGACACGAGAGAGCACAGATGAGTCCTATCAGACAGGGGAGAACACAGAGGAGCCCTATCAGACAGAAGAGAGCACAGAGGAAAACTATCAGACAGGAGAGAGAACAGAGTAGTAATATCAGACAGGAGAGAGCACAGAGGAGTACTATCAGACAGGAGAGAGCACAGAGAAGTACTATCAGACAGGAGAGAGCACAGAGGAGTACTATCAGACAGGAGAGAGCACAGAGGAGTACTCTCAGACAGGAGAGAGCACAGAGGAGAACTATCAGACAGGAGAGAGCACAGAGGAGTACTGTCAGACAGGAGAGAGAGAGCACAGAGGAGTACTATCAGACAGGAGAGAGCACAGAGGAGTGCTATCATACAGGAGAGGGCACAGAGGAGTGCTATCAGACAGGAGAGAGCACAGATGAGTCCTATCAGACAGGAGAGAACACCGAGGAGCCCTATCAGACAGGAGAGAGCACAGAGGAATACTATCAGACAGGAGAAAGAACAGAGCAGTAATATCAGACAGGAGAGAGCACAGAGGAGTACTATCAGACAGGAGAGAGCACAGAGGAGTACTATCAGACAGGAGAGAGCACAGAGGAGTACTATCAGACAGGAGAGAGCACAGAGGAGTCCTATCAGACAGGAGAGAACACAGAGGAGTCCTATCAGACAGGAGAGAGCACAGAAGAGTCCTATCAGACAGAAGAGAGCACAGAGGAGTACTATCAGAATGGAGAGAGCACAGAGGAGTCCTATCAGACAGAAGAGAGCACAGAGGAGTACTATCAGAATGGAGAGAGCACAGAGGAGTACTATCAGACAGGAGACACAGGAGACGGCACAGAGAAGTCCCATCAGGAGAGAGCACAGAGGAGTTCTATCAGACAGGAGAGAGCACAGATGAGTCCTATCAGACAGGAGAGAACACAGAGGAATGCTATCAGACAGGAGAGAGCACAGAGGAGTACTATCAGACAGGAGAGAGCACAGAGAAGTACTATCAGACAGGAGAGAGCACAGAGGAGTACTATCAGACAGGAGAGAGCACAGAGGAGTACTATCAGACAGGAGAGAGCACAGAGGAGTACTATCAGACAGGAGAGAGCACAGAGGAGTACTATCAGACAGGAGAGAGCACAGAGGAGTACAATCAAACAGGAGAGAGCACAGATGAGTCCTATCAGACAGGAGAGAACAGAGAGGAGGCCTATCAGACAGGAGAGAGCACAGAGGAATACTATCAGACAGGAGAGAGAACAGAGGAGTAATATCAGACAGGAGAGAGCACAGAGGAGTCCTATCAGACAGGAGAGAGCACAGAAGAGTCCTATCAGACAGAAGAGAGCACAGATGAGTACTATCAGAATGGAGAGAGCACAGAGGAGTCCTATCAGACAGAAGAGAGCACAGGGGAGTACTATCAGAATGGAGAGAGCACAGAGGAGTACTATCAGAGAGGAGACACAGGAGACGGCACAGAGAAGTCCCATCAGGAGAGAGCACAGAGGAGTGCTATCAGACAGGAGAGAGCACAGATGAGTCCTACCAGACAGGAGAGAACACAGAGGAGCTCTATCAGACAGGAGAGAGCACAGAGGAATACTATCAGACAGGAGAGAGAACAGAGGAGTAATATCATACAGGAGAGAGCACAGAGGAGCACTATCAGACAGGAGAGAGCACAAAGAAGTACTATCAGACAGGAGAGAGCACAGAGGAGTACTATCAGACAGGAGAGAGCACAGAAGAGTACTATTAGAAAGGAGAGAGCACAGAGGATTACTATCAGACAGGAGAGAGCACAGAGGAGTACTGTCAGACAGGAGAGAGAGAGAGCACAGAGGAGTACTATCAGACAGGAGAGAGCACAAAGGAGTGCTATCATACAGGAGAGGGCACAGAGGAGTGCTATCAGACAGGAGAGAGCACAGATGAGTCCTATCAGACAGGAGAGAGCACAGATGAGTCCTATCAGACAGGAGAGAACACAGAGGAGCCCTATCAGACAGGAGAGAGAACAGAGGAGTAATATCAGACAGGAGAGAGCACAGAGGAGTACTATCAGACAGGAGAGAGCACAGAGGAGTACTATCAGACAGGAGAGAGCACAGAGGAGTACTATCAGACAGGAGAGAGCACAGAGGAGTACTATCAGACAGGAGAGAGCACAGAGGAGTACTATCAGACAGGAGAGAGCACAGAGGAGTACAATCAGACAGGAGAGAGCACAGAGGAGTACTATCAGACAGGAGAATGCACAGAGTAGTACTGTCAGACAGGAGAGAGAGAGCACAGAGGAATACTATCAGACAGGAGAGAGCACAGAGGAGTGCTATCATACAGGAGAGGGCACAGAGGAGTACTATCAGACAGGAGAGAGAACAGAGGAGTACTTTTAGACAGGAGAGGGCACTGAGGAATCCTATCAGACAGGAGAGAGCACAGAGGAGTCCTATCAGACAGAAGAGAGCACAGAGGAGTACTATCAGAATGGAGAGAGCACAGAGGAGTACTATCAGACAGGAGACACAGGAGAGGGCACAGAGGAGTCCCATCAGGAGAGAGCACAGAGGAGTGCTATCAGAAAGGAGAGAGCACAGAGAAGTCCTATCAGACAGGAGAGAACACAGAGGAGCCCTATCAGACAGGAGAGAGCACAGAGGAATACTATCAGACAGGAGAAAGAACAGAGGAGTAGTATCAGACAGGAGAGAGCACAGAGGAGTACTATCAGACAGGAGAGAGCACAGAGGAGTACTATTTAACAGGAGAGAGCGCAGAGGAGTACTATCAGACAGGAGAGAGCACAGAGGAATTCTATCAAACAGGAGAATGCACAGAGGAGTACTATCAGACAGGAGAGAGCACAGTGGAGTCCTATCAGACAGAAGAGAGCACAGAGGAGTACTTTCAGACAGGAGAATGCACAGAGAAGTACTATCAGACAGGAGAGAGCACAGAGGAGTTCCATCAGACAGGAGAGAGCACAGGGGAGTGCTATCAGACAGGAGAGAGAACAGAGGAGTCCCATCATACAGGAGAGACCACAGATGAGTCCTATCAGACAGAAGAGAGCACAGAGGAGTACTATCAGACAGGAGATATGGGAGAGAGCACAGAGGAGTCCTATCAGGAGAGAGCACAGAGGAGTGCTATCAGGAGAGAACACAGAGCAGTGCTATCAGACAGGAGAGAGCACAGAGGAGACCTGTCAGACAGGAGAGAGCACAGAGGAGTACTATCAGACAGGAAAGAGCACAGAGAAGTACTTTCTGAAAGGAGAATGCAGAGAGGAGTACTATCAGACAGGAGAGAGCACAGAGGAATTCTATCAAACAGGAGAATGCGCAGAGAAGTACTACCAGACATGAGAGAGCACAGAGGAGTACTTTCGAACAGGAGAATGCACAGAGGAGTACTATCAGACAGGAGAGCGCACAGAGGAGTGCTATCAGACAGGATAGAACACAGAGGAATAATATCAGACAGGAGAGAGCCCAGAGGAATACTATCAGACAGGTGAGAGCACAGATGAGTACTATCAGACAGGAGAGAGCACAGAGGTGTCCTATCAGACAGCAGAATGCACAGAGAAGTACTATCAGACAGGAGAGAGCACAGAAGAGTCCTATCAGACAGGAAAGAGCACAAAGGAGTCCTATCGGACAGAAGAGAGCATAGAGGAGTACTATCAGACAGGAGAGAGCACAGAGGAGTACTATCAGACAGGAGAGAGCACATATGAGTGCTATCAGACAGGAGAGAGCACAGAGGAGTCCTATCAGACAGGAGAGAGCACAGAGGAGTACTATCAGACAGGAAAGAGCACAGAGGAGTACTATCAGACAGGAGAGAACACAGAGGAGTGCTATCAGACAGGAGAGAGCACAGAGGAGTACTATCAGACAGGGGAGAGCACAGAGGAGTACTATCAGACAGGGGAGAGCACAGAGGAGTACTATCAGACAGGGGAGAGCACAGAGGAGTACTATCAGACAGGAGAGAGCACATATGAGTGCTATCAGACAGGAGAGAGCACAGAGGAGTCCTATCAGACAGGAGAGAGCACAGAGGAGTCCTATCAGACAGGAGAGAGCACAGAGGAGTCCTATCAGACAGGAGAGAGCACAGAGGAGTACTATCAGACAGGAGAAAGCACAGATTAATACTATAAGACAGGGGAGAGCACAGTGGAGTACTACCAGACAGGAGAGAGCACAGAGGAGTACTTCTTTGAGCAGGGGATAAGATGTCTAGGGGCAGAGTACCCCTTTAAGGGTATCATTATTCTGTGTCATTAAGGGTGTTTTTATTCTATGTCATTAAGGGTATTATTATTCTATGTCATTAAGGGTGCATTCACATGTACTATATCTGCTGTTTATGTACTGCTGCGAATCTCATGCTGTGTTCAACTATTTATTTGTATTGATTTAACATCATGAAGTCTGAGACAACAAATCCTCAGCAGCTAATCTGCAGTGGATACGGTATGTGTGAATATTACTCTAAATTATATTCCTTTCCACATCTTTCCATGCCAGATTGTATTTATTGCAATCTTGTTACCCTGATATAAAAGGTAATAACAGTCTGTTTAGCACATACAGTATGAGGGTGAAGTCTACAAACTCCCATAATGTGTATGTAATCCTCGTCAGCCGTTCTTTCTTATAGCTAGGGTATATTAACCCCTTCCCGCAAAATCAGGTACATGTACATGGTGATTAGGGACGGCAATCGCTGCTATTGGTCTGTCAGTACAGACAGACCAATAGCAGCGATCTGGTGCTAGTCTCCTCCTTCCCCCTCTTCTCCGTCGCTTCACTCTTTGAAGCGATCGGTGGTGAGGGGGGCCCCATCGGAGAAGGCCACCCGCGATCACTCATGATTGGAGCTGCGCTCTGACCCTGGGTTAACCCTGTAGACTATTAGGGCATCAGAGGGAGGGAGCTCTCTCTGTCACTGATCGGTGCTCTGCAAAGTGAAAGTAGAGCGCCGATGGTTGCCATGGCAACCGGAGGTCTGACAGTGGCCTCCGTTGTCATGGCAACATGAGTGATCATTCCATAATTAAAGTAGGGACTGATCTATCCTATGCCTGTCTGTACTGACAGACATAGGCATAATTCAAAGGTGTACCAATGTGTACTCCATTGAATTATGTGTATAATAGTAAAAAAAAAAAATAAAGTGTCAAAAAAGTGTGAAAAAAGTGGGAACAATAAAAAAGTAAAAAAAATTTGGAAAAAAATAAAAGAAACTTGAAAAATAAAAGAAAACAAATGTAAAAAATATATAAGAAAACAATAAAACAAATTATATATGTGTATAATACACAACCAAAATAGTCGCCCCAAATACATCAATATGTCCTGCAAAAAAAGAGTTACAGCTCACAGAACGCGGCGACTTACAAACATGATTTAGAAAAAAACAAATAGTTTTTATACCATAAATGAACTAAAATATTTAAAAAAGTATATAAATTTGGTATCGTCGTAATCATATGTTGATATGATTACGACGATACCAAATTTATATACTTTTTAAAATATTTTAGTTCTTTTATGGCATAAAAGCTATTTGTTTTTTCTAAATCATGTTTGTAAGTCCCCGCGTTCTGTGAGCTGTAACTTTTTTATTTTTTCACTGACGCAATTGTGTGAGCACTCTTTTTTTGCGGGACGTATTGATGTATTTGGGGGGACTATTTTGGGGGTGTATTATACACATATAATTTATTTTATTATTTTATTATACATTTTTTACATTTGTTTTCTTTTATTTTTCAAATTTAATTAATTTTTTTCAATTTATTTTCACTTTTTTTTTGTTTCCACTTTTTTCACACTTTTTTTGACACTTTATTCTTTTTTTACTATTATACACATAATTCAATGGAGTACACATTGGTACACCTTTGATTTATGCCTATGTCTGTCAGTACAGACAGTGTAACATTAACATGTAATTTATACCACATGACGAATGACCTAAAAAATAAAAATAAAAAACAACCACAGAATCGATTTTTTATTTATACCATCTCATAAATAATAAAATAAAAAAATATCAGAGTGTCGTATGTACCCCAGAATGTTACTAATGAAAGCGTCAACTTGTCTCCCAAAAATATTTTTGCACCCCAAGGCCCCTGTAATTTTATATGATGCCAACAAAATATCCTAAACTAAAAGGATGCCTCAGAATCCACACAGCACACCTTCAAATCTGAGGCCTGTGTGAAAGACACGTAGCGCATAAAGGCCACATATGGGATATTTCTAAGTACGTCAGAATTCGGGGAATAAATCATGAGTTTTATTTCTTTGTCAACAATTACTGAGTTACAGGAAAAAATTGATTAAAATGAAAAATCTTTAAAAAAAATTACATTTTAAAATTCTTCCTCCACTTTGCTCTTATTTCTGTGAAACACCTAAAGGGTTAATAAACTTCTTTAATGTCATTCTGACTACTTTGAAGGGTGCAGTTTATGAAATGGGGTTATTTATGGGGGTATCTAACATACAGGCTCCTCAATTCCACTTCAGAGCTGAACTGGTCCCTGAAAAATCTGATTTTGCAATTTTCTTGAAAATCTGGAAAATTACTACATTCTAAAAATACTAAAAGAATGTTCATCAAATAATGGGAACATAAAGTAGACATATTGTAGATGTGAATTAATCATTAATTTGGTGTGGCATGACTATTTATCGTACGTTTACAAAAAACGCTAAATATATCGATCAAAATTTGCCATTATTGTAGAGTAAAATAGGTCATGCAAAAACAATCTAAGAATTGCTTCCATAAGTAAAAGTGTTCCATAGTTATTACCAAATAAGTGGACGCATGTCAGATTTGGAAAATATGCCTTGGTTATTAAGGTGAAGACTGGCTGTTGAGTAAAGGGGTTAAGATAGATACAAAAACAAAGACACATACAATATAATACCTATTGGTGCTATAACATGAAATTATTGAGGATGAATTTACATTGGGAATATTTGCTGCTCATATTTCTGCAACTGTGCCGTTTATCTCAATAAGGTGTGCAAAAAAATGCCTCATAGAGATAAATGGAACTGATTTAGTGGTTAAAATTTCTGCAGCATAGCTGACACATGTGAATTCTTCCTGATTGTAAACATGCAGTATTCATGTTTAATGGAGCCATGCTGTATTTAAAGGGTTACTCCTATCGGACATTGTAAGGCATACCTACAAAAATCCTAGTTAAATTATGCACATCTATATATCTATACACACACACATATATATATATATATATATATATATATATATATATGCATATATTTATGTATGTATATGTATATATATATATATGTATATATATATATATATATATATATATATATATATATATATATATATACACACATATAGGGAATAGGAAAGCAGAGAAGAAATTCTGCTTGTTCCATATGCAGGTATAAATGCATTTACATAGGATACATTTAGTAAAAAAACTGTTTACTTTTTTCTGCATCTTGTATATTTGGTCATCATTTACATGAAATGCTTGCTTTATTTTGTGACTATTATATTTTCTTAGTACAGTTTTTTTTGTGTTTTTTTTTCATTGACTTTAATAATAATAAAGCAGCATTATGATGTCTTTGCCTTTTTTTTCTATGGGGAAATCTGTGGTTGTGTGTTCACCTCAAAAGAGTGATGGCTACATATGCCATCGTGTCCTGAACTTCTTAAAATTTCTTATGCAGACTTCCCAGTGGAAAGTGTACATTCATTGAGGGAGATTTATCAAAAACTGTGCAGAGGAAAAGTTGATTTGATCTCCCCCTTGATCAGATCGCTAATTTCAGTTTGCAGGGGACTTTTAAAAAATGAAAAACGCTAAGTACTTTCTGTTGCCTATTAATGAACTGTGCCACTATGCTCACTAATAAACTGTGCCACTGCTCCTCTAATGAACTGTGCCTCTGCTCCTCTAATGAACTGTGCCACTGCTCCTCTAATGAACTGTGCCACTTCTCCTCTAATGAACTATGCTACTACTCCTCTTATGAACTGTGCCACTGCTCCTATAAAGAACTGTGCCACTGCTCCTCTAATGAACTGTGCCACTGCTCCTCTAATGAACTGTGCCACTGCTCCTCTAATGAACTGTGCCACTGCTCCTCTAAAGAACTGTGCCACTTCTCCTGTAATGAACTTTGCCTCTGCTCCTCTAATGAACTGTGCCACTGCTCCTCTAATGAACTGTGCCACTGCTCCTCTAATGAAATGTGCAACCATGCTCCCTAATAAACTGTGCTACTTCTCCTCTAATGAACTGTGCCACTTCTCCTCTAATGAACTGTGCCACTGCTTCTTTTATGAACTGTGCCACTGCTCCTCAAATGAACTGTGCCACTGCTCCTCTTATGAATTGTGCCACTGCTCCTCTAATGAACTGTGCCACTTCTCCTCTAATGAACTGTGCCACTTCTCCTCTAATGAACTGTGCCACTTCTCCTCTAATGAACTATGCCACTGCTCCTCTTATGAACTGTGCTACTGCTCCTCTAATGAACTGTGCCACTGCTCCTCTAATGAAATGTGCCACTGCTCCACTAATGAACTGTGCCAGTTCTCCTCTAATGAACTGTGCCACTGCTCCTCTAATGAAATGTGCAACTATGCTACCTAATAAACTGTGCTACTGGTCCTCTAATGAACTATGCCACTGCTCCTCTTATGAACTGTGCCATTGCTCCACTAATGAACTGTGCCACTTCTCCTCTAATGAATTGTGCCACTGCTCCTCTAATGAGATGTGCAACTATGCTCCCTAATAAACTGTGCCACTGCTCCTCTAATGAAATGTGCCACTGCTCCTCTAATGTACTGCGCCACTGCTCCTCTAATGAAATGTACCACTGCTCCTTTAATGAACTGTGCCACTGCTCCTCTAATGAAATGTACCACTGCTCCTTTAATGAACTGTGCCACTGCTCCTCTAATGAAATGTACCACTACTCCTCTAATTTACTGCGCCACTGCTCCTCTAATGAACTGTTCCACTGCTCCTCTAATGAACTGTTCCACTGCTCCTCTAATGAACTGATTCACTGCTCCTCTAATGAAATGTGCCACTGCTCCTCTAATGAACTGTGCAACTAGGCTCTCTAATAAACTGTGCCACTGATTCTCTAATAAACTGTTCCACTGCTCCTCTAATGAACTGTGCAACTGCTCCTCTAATAAACTGTGCAACTATGCTCCCTAATAAAATGTGCCACTGCTCCCTTATGAACTGTGCTGCTGCTCCTCTAATGAACTGTGCCACTACTCCTCTAATGAAATGTGCAACTATGCTCCATAATGAACTGTGCTACAGCTCCTAAAATGAACTGTGCCACTGCTCCTCTTATGAACTGTGCCACTTCTCCTCTAATGAACTATGCCACTGCTCCTCTTATGAACTGTGCCACTGCTCCTCTAATGAACTGTGCCACTGCTCCTCTAATGAACTGTGCCACTGCTCCTCTAATGAACTGTGCCACTGCTCCTCTAATGAACTGTGCCACTGCTCCTCCAATGAAATGTGCCACTGTTCCTCCAATGAAATGTGCCACTGCTCCACTGATGAACTGTGCCACTGCTTCTCTAATGAAATGTGCAACTATGCTCCCTAATGAACTGTGCTACTGCTCCTCTTTTGAACTGTGCCACTTCTCTAATGAATTGTACCACTGCTCCTCTAATGAACTGATTCACTGCTCCTCTAATGCAATGTGCCACTGCTCCTCTAATTAAATGTACCACTGCTCCTCTAATTAAATGTACCACTGCTCCTCTAATGTACTGTGCCACTGCTCCTCTTATGTACTGTGCCACTGCTCCTCTAATGAAATGTGCCACTGCTCCTCTAATGAACTGTGCAACTAGGCTCTCTAATAAACTGTGCCACTGATTCTCTAATAAACTGTTCCACTGCTCCTCTAATGAACTGTGCAACTGCTCCTCTAATAAACTGTGCAACTATGCTCCCTAATAAAATGTGCCACTGCTCCCTTATGAACTGTGCTGCTGCTCCTCTAATGAACTGTGCCACTACTCCTCTAATGAAATGTGCAACTATGCTCCATAATGAACTGTGCTACAGCTCCTAAAATGAACTGTGCCACTGCTCCTCTTATGAACTGTGCCACTTCTCCTCTAATGAACTATGCCACTGCTCCTCTTATGAACTGTGCCACTGCTCCTCTAATGAACTGTGCCACTGCTCCTCTAATGAACTGTGCCACTGCTCCTCTAATGAACTGTGCCACTGCTCCTCTAATGAACTGTGCCACTGCTCCTCCAATGAAATGTGCCACTGTTCCTCCAATGAAATGTGCCACTGCTCCACTGATGAACTGTGCCACTGCTTCTCTAATGAAATGTGCAACTATGCTCCCTAATGAACTGTGCTACTGCTCCTCTTTTGAACTGTGCCACTTCTCTAATGAATTGTACCACTGCTCCTCTAATGAACTGATTCACTGCTCCTCTAATGCAATGTGCCACTGCTCCTCTAATTAAATGTACCACTGCTCCTCTAATTAAATGTACCACTGCTCCTCTAATGTACTGTGCCACTGCTCCTCTTATGTACTGTGCCACTGCTCCTCTTATGTACTGTGCCACTGCTCCTCTAATGAACTGTGCAACTAGGCTCTCTAATAAACTGTGCCACTGATCCTCTAATAAACTGTTCCACTGCTCCTCTAATGAACTGTGCAACTGCTCCTCTAATAAACTGTGCAACTATGCTCCCTAATAAAATGTGCCACTGCTCCCTTATGAACTGTGCCGCTGCTCCTCTAATGAACTGTGCCACTACTCCTCTAATGAAATGTGCAACTATGCTCCCTAATGAACTGTGCTACTGCTCCTAAAATGAACTGTGCCACTGCTCCTCTTATGAACTGTGCCACTTCTCCTCTAATGAACTATGCCACTGCTCCTCTTATGAACTGTGCCACTGCTCCTAAAATGAACTGTGCCACTGCTCCTCTTATGAACTGTGCCACTTCTCCTCTAATGAACTATGCCACTGCTCCTCTTATGAACTGTGCCACTGCTCCTCTAATGAACTGTGCCACTGCTCCTCTAATGAACTGTGCCACTGCTCCTCTAATGAACTGTGCCACTGCTCCTCTAATGAACTGTGCCACTGCTCCTCCAATGAAATGTGCCACTGTTCCTCCAATGAAATGTGCCACTGCTCCACTGATGAACTGTGCCACTGCTTCTCTAATGAAATGTGCAACTATGCTCCCTAATGAACTGTGCTACTGCTCCTCTTTTGAACTGTGCCACTTCTCTAATGAATTGTACCACTGCTCCTCTAATGAACTGATTCACTGCTCCTCTAATGCAATGTGCCACTGCTCCTCTAATTAAATGTACCACTGCTCCTCTAATTAAATGTACCACTGCTCCTCTAATGTACTGTGCCACTGCTCCTCTTATGTACTGTGCCACTGCTCCTCTTATGTACTGTGCCACTGCTCCTCTAATGAACTGTGCAACTAGGCTCTCTAATAAACTGTGCCACTGATCCTCTAATAAACTGTTCCACTGCTCCTCTAATGAACTGTGCAACTGCTCCTCTAATAAACTGTGCAACTATGCTCCCTAATAAAATGTGCCACTGCTCCCTTATGAACTGTGCCGCTGCTCCTCTAATGAACTGTGCCACTACTCCTCTAATGAAATGTGCAACTATGCTCCCTAATGAACTGTGCTACTGCTCCTAAAATGAACTGTGCCACTGCTCCTCTTATGAACTGTGCCACTTCTCCTCTAATGAACTATGCCACTGCTCCTCTTATGAACTGTGCCACTGCTCCTCTAATGAACTGTGCCACTGCTACTCTTATATACTGTGCCACTGCTCCTTAATGAACTGTGCAACTATGCTCCCTAATAAACTGTGCCACTACTGTGCCATTGCTCCACTAATGAACTGTGCCACTTCTCCTCTAATGAATTGTGCCACTGCTCCTCTAATGAAATGTGCAACTATGCTCCCTAATAAACTGTGCTACTGCTCCTCTAATGAACTGTGCCACTGCTCTTCTAATGAACTGTGCCACTGCTCCTCTAATGAAATGTGCCACTGCTCCTCTAATGTACTGCGCCACTGCTCCTCTAATGAAATGTACCACTGCTCCTTTAATGAACTGTGCCACTGCTCCTTTAATGAACTGTGCCACTGCTCCTCTAATGAAATGTACCACTGCTCCTTTAATGAACTGTGCCACTGCTCCTCTAATGAAATGTACCACTACTCCTCTAATTTACTGCGCCACTGCTCCTCTAATGAACTGTTCCACTGCTCCTCTAATGAACTGATTCACTGCTCCTCTAATGAAATGTGCCACTGCTCCTCTAATTAAATGTACCACTGCTCCTCTAATGTACTGTACCACTGCTCCTCTTATGTACTGTGCCACTGCTCCTCTAATGAACTGTGCCACTTCTCCTCTAATGAACTGTGCAACTAGGCTCTCTAATAAACTGTGCCACTGATCCTCTAATAAACTGTTCCACTGCTCCTCTAATGAACTGTGCAACTGCTCCTCTAATAAACTGTGCAACTATGCTCCCTAATAAAATGTGCCACTGCTCCCTTATGAACTGTGCTGCTGCTCCTCTAATGAACTGTGCCACTACTCCTCTAATGAAATGTGCAACTATGCTCCCTAATGAACTGTGCTACTGCTCCTAAAATGAACTGTGCCACTGCTCCTCTTATGAACTGTGCCACTTCTACTCTAATGAACTATGCCACTGCTCTTCTTATGAACTGTGCCACTGCTCCTCTAATGAACTGTGCCACTTCTATTCTAATGAACTATGCCACTGCTCCTCTAATGAACTGTGCCACTGCTCCTCTAATGAAATGTGCCACTGTTCCTCCAATGAAATGTGCCACTGCTCCACTGATGAACTGTGCCACTGCTTCTCTAATGAAATGTGCAACTATGCTCCCTAATGAACTGTGCTACTGCTCCTCTTTTGAACTGTGCCACTTCTCTAATGAATTGTACCACTGCTCCTCTAATGAACTGTGCAACTATGCTCCCTAATAAACTGTGTCACTGCTCCTCTAATGAACTGTGCCACTGATCCTCTAATGAACTGTTCCACTGCTCCTCTAATGAACTGTGCCACTGCTCCTCTAATGAACTGTTCCACTGCTCCTGTAATGAACTGTGCCACTGATTCTCTAATGAACTGTGCCACTGCTCCTCTAATGAAATGTGCCACTGCTCCTGTAATGAAATGTACCACTGCTCCTCTAATGAACTGTGCCACTGCTACTCTTATATACTGTGCCACTTCTCCTTAATGAACTGTGCAACTATGCTCCCTAATAAACTGTGCCACTACTCCTCTAATAAACTGTTCCACTGCTCCTCTAATGAACTGTGCCACTGCTCCTCTAATGAACTGTGCCGCTGCTCCTCTAATGAACTGTGCCACTTCTCCTCTAATGAACTGTGCCATTAATCCTCTAATGAAATGTGCAACTATGCTCCCTAATAAACTGTGCTACTGCTCCTAAAATATACTGTGCCACTGCTCCTCTTATGAACTGTGGCACTGCTCCTCTAATGAACTGTGCCACTTCTCCTCTAATGAACTATGCCACTGCTCCTCTTATGAACTGTGCCATTGCTCCACTAATGAACTGCGCCAATTCTCCTCTAATGAATTGTGCCACTGCTCCTCTAATGAACTGTGCAACTATGCTCCCTAATAAACTGTGCCTCTGCTCCTCTTATGAACTTTGCCACTGATCCTCTAATGAACTGTTCCACTGCTCCTCTAATGAACTGTGCCACTGCTCCTCTAATTAACTGTTCCACTGCTCCTCTAATGAAATGTGCCACTGCTTCTCTAATGACATGTATCACTGCTCCTCTAATGAACTGTGCCACTGCTCCTCTTATATACTGTGCCATTGCTCCTCTAATGAACTGTACCACTTCTCCTCTAATGAACTGTGCAACTATGCTCCCTAATAAACTGTGCCACTGCTCCTCTAATAAACTGTTCCACTGCTCCTCTTATGAACTGTGCCGCTGCTCCTCTAATGAACTGTGCCACTTCTCCTCTAATGAACTGTGCCACTACTCCTCTAATGAAATGTGCAACTATGCTCCCTAATAAACTGTGCTACTGGTCCTAAAATGAACTGTGCCACTGCTCCTCTTATGAACTGTGCCACTGCTCCTCTAAGGAACTGAGCCACTTATCCTCTAATGAACTATGCCACTGCTCCTCTTATGAACTGTGCTGCGGCTCCTTTAATGAACTGTGCCCCTGCTCCTCTAATGAAATGTGCCACTGCTCCTCTAATGAAATGTGCCACTGCTCCACTAATGAACTGTGCCACTGCTTCTCTAATGAAATGTGCAACTATGCTCCCTAATAAATTGTGCTACTGCTCCTCTAATTATCTGTGCCACTGCTCCTCTAATGAAATGTGCCACTGCTCCTCTAATGAAATGTGCCACTGCTCTACTAATGAACTATGTCACTGCTCTGCTTCTCTAATGAAATGTGCAACTATGCTCCCTAATAAACGGTGCTACTGCTCCTCTAATGAACTGTGCCACTGCTCCTCTTATGAACTGTGCCACTGCTCCTCTAATGAACTGTGCCACTTCTCCTCTAATGAACTATGCCACTGCTCCTTTTATGAACTGTGCCATTGCTCCACTAATGAACTGTGCCACTTCTCTTCTAATGAATTGTGCCACTGCTCCTCTAATGAAATGTGCAACTATGCTCCCTGGTAAACTGTGCTACTGCTCCTCAAATGAACTGTGCCACTGCTCCTCTTATGAACTGTGCCACTGCTCCTCTCATGAAATGTGCCACTGCTCCTCTAATGAAATGTACCACTGCTCCTCTCATGAACTGTGCCACTGCTCCTCTAATGAACTGTCCAACTATGCTCCCTAATAAACGGTGCCACTGCTCCTCTAATGAACAGTGCCACTGATCCTCTAATGAAATGTTCCACTGCTCCTCTGATGAACTGTGCCACTGCTCCTCTAATGAACTGTTCCACTGCTCCTCTAATGAACTGTTCCACCTCTCCTCTAATGAAATGTACAACTGCTCCTCTCATGAACTGTGCCACTGCTCCTCTAACGAACTGTGCCACTGCTCCTCTTATATACTGTGCCACTGCTCCTCTAATGTACTGTGCAAGTATGCTCCCCAATAAACTGTGCCACTGCTTCTCTAATAAACTGTTCCAATGCTCCTCTAATGAACTGTGCAACTACGCTCCCTAATAAAATTTGCCACTGCTCCTCTAATGAACTGTGCCGCTGCTCCTCTAATGAACTGTGCCACTTCTCCTCTAATAAACTGTGCCACTACTCATCTAATGAACTGTGCTACTGCTCCTAAAATGAACTGTGCCACTTCTCCTCTAATGAACTGTGCCACTACTCCTCTAATGAAATGTGCAACTATGCTCCCTAATAAACTGTGCTGCTGGTCCTAAAATGAACTGTGCCACTGCTCCTCTTATGAACTGTGCCACTGCTCCTCTAAGGAACTGAGCCACTTATCCTCTAATGAACTATGCCACTGCTCCTCTTATGAACTGTGCTACGGCTCCTTTAATGAACTGTGCCCCTGCTCCTCTAATGAAATGTGCCACTGCTCCTCTAATGAAATGTGCCACTGCTCCACTAATGAACTGTGCCACTGCTTCTCTAATGAAATGTGCAACTATGCTCCCTAATAAATTGTGCTACTGCTCCTCTAATTATCTGTGCCACTGCTCCTCTAATGAAATGTGCCACTGCTCCTCTAATGAAATGTGCCACTGCTCTACTAATGAACTATGTCACTGCTTCTCTAATGAAATGTGCAACTATGCTCCCTAATAAACGGTGCTACTGCTCCTCTAATGAACTGTGCCACTGCTCCTCTTATGAACTGTGCCACTGCTCCTCTAATGAACTGTGCCACTTCTCCTCTAATGAACTATGCCACTGCTCCTTTTATGAACTGTGCCATTGCTCCACTAATGAACTGTGCCACTTCTCTTCTAATGAATTGTGCCACTGCTCCTCTAATGAAATGTGCAACTATGCTCCCTAGTAAACTGTGCTACTGCTCCTCAAATGAACTGTGCCACTGCTCCTCTTATGAACTGTGCCACTGCTCCTCTCATGAAATGTGCCACTGCTCCTCTAATGAAATGTACCACTGCTCCTCTCATGAACTGTGCCACTGCTCCTCTAATGAACTGTGCAACTATGCTCCCTAATAAACGGTGCCACTGCTCCTCTAATGAACAGTGCCACTGATACTCTAATGAAATGTTCCACTGCTCCTCTAATGAACTGTGTCACTGCTCCTCTAATGAACTGTTCCACTGCTCCTCTAATGAACTGTTCCACCTCTCCTCTAATGAAATGTACAACTGCTCCTCTCATGAACTGTGCCACTGCTCCTCTAATGAACTGTGCCACTGCTCCTCTTATATACTGTGCCACTGCTTCTCTAAAGTACTGTGCCACTTCTCCTCTAATGAACTGTGCAACTATGCTCCCCAATAAACTGTGCCACTGCTTCTCTAATAAACTGTTCCAATGCTCCTCTAATGAACTGTGCCACTGCTCCTCTAATAAACTGTTCCACTGCTTCTCTAATGAACTGTGCAACTATGCTCCCTAATAAAATTTGCCACTGCTCCTCTAATGAACTGTGCCGCTGCTCCTCTAATGAACTGTGCCACTTCTCCTCTAATAAACTGTGCCACTACTCATCTAATGAACTGTGCTACTGCTCCTAAAATGAACTGTGCCACTGCTCCTCTTATGAACTGTTCCACTGCTCCTCTAATGAACTGTGCGGCTTCTCCTCTAATGAACTATGCAACTGCTCCTCTTGTTAACTGTGCTACGGCTCCTCTAATGAACTGTGCCACTGCTCCTCTAATGAAATGTGCCACTGCTCCTCTAATGAAATGTGCCACTGCTCCACTAATAAACTGTGCCACTGCTTCTCTAATGAAATGTGCAACTATGCTCCCTAATAAACTGTGCTACTGCTCCTCTAATGAACTGTGTCACTGATCCTCTTATGAACTGTGCCACTGCTCCTCTAATGAACTGTGCCACTTCTTCTCTAATGAACTATGCCACTGCTGCACTTATGATCTGTGCCATCACTCCACTAATGAACTGTGCCACTTCTCCTCTAATTAATTGTGCCACTGCTCCTCTAATGAAATGTGCAACTATGCTCCCTAATAAACTGTGCTACTGCCCCTCTAATGAACTGTGCCACTGCTCCACTAATGAACTGTGCCAATTCTCCTCTAATGAACTGTGCAACTATGCTCCCTAATAAACTGTGCCAGTGCTCCTCTAATGAACTTTGCCACTGCTCCTCTAATGAACTGTGCCTCTGCTCCTCTAATGAACTGTGCCACTTCTCCTCTAATGAACTATGCCACGGCTCCTCTTATGAACTGTGCCACTGCTCCTCTAATGAACTGTGCCACTTCTCCTCTAATGAACTATGCCACTGCTCCTCTTATGAACTGTGCTACGGCTCCTCTAATGAACTGTGCCACTGCTCTTCTAATGAAATGTGCCACTGCTCCTCTAATGAAATGTGCCACTGCTCCACTAATGAACTGTGCCACTGCTTCTCTAATGAAATGTGCAACTATGCTCCATAATAAAATGTGCCACTGCTCCCTTATGAATTGTGCCACTGCTCCTCTAATGAAATCTGCCACTGCTCCTCTAATGAAATGTGCCTCTGCTCCACTAATGAACTGTGCCACTGCTTCTCTAATGAAATTTGCAACTATGCTCCCTAATAAACTTTGCTACTGCTCCTCTCCTCTAATGAACTGTGCCACTGTTCCTCTTATGAAATGTGCCACTGCTCCTCTTATGAACTGTGCCACCTCTCCTCTAATGAACTATGCCACTGCTCCTCTTATGAACTGTGCCATTGCTCCACTAATGACCTGTGCCACTTCTCCTCTAATGAATTGTGCCACTGCTCCTCTAATGAAATGTGCAACCATGCTCCCTAATAAACTGTGCTACTGCTCCTCTAATAAACTGTGCTACGGCTCCTCTTATGAACTGTGCCACTGCTCCTCTAATGAACTGTGCCACTGCTCCTCTAATAAACTGTGCCGCTGCTCCTCTAATGAACTGTTCCACTATGCTCCCTAATAAACTGTGCCACTGCTCCTCTAATAAACTGTGCCACTGCTCCTCTAATGAACTGTGCCACTATGCTCCCTAATGAACTGGTCCACTGCTCCTCTAATGAACTGTGCCACTGCTCCTCTTATGAACTCTGCCGCTGCTCCTCTAATGAACTGTGCCACTTCTCCTCTAATGAACTGTGCCACTACTCCTCTAATGAAATGTGCAACTATGCTCCCTAATGAACTGTGCTACTGCTCCTCTTCTGAACTGTGCCACTGCTCCTCTTCTGAACTGTGCCTCTGCTCCTCTAATGAACTGTGCCACTTCTCCTCTAATGAACTATGCCATGGCTCCTCTTATGAACTGTGCCACTGCTCCACTAATGAACTGTGCCACTTCTCCTCTAATGAACTACGCCACTGCTCTTCTTATGAACTCTGCTACGGCTCCTCTAATGAAATGTGCCACTGCTCCTCTAATGAAATGTGCCACTGCTCCACTAATAAACTGTGCCACTGCTTCTCTAATGAAATGTGCAACTATGCTCCCTAATAAACTGTGCTACTGCTCCTCTAATGAACTGTGCCACTGCTCCTCTTATGAACTGTGCCACTGCTCCACTAATGAACTGTGCCACTTCTTCTCTAATGAATTATGCCACTGCTCCTCTTTTGAACTGTGCCATCGCTCCATTAATGAACTGTGCCACTTCTCCTGTAATGAATTGTGCCACTGCTTCTCTAATGAAATGTGCAACTATGCTCCCTAATAAACTGTGCTCCTCTAATGAACTGTGCCACTGCTCCTCTTATGAACTGTGCCACTGCTCGTCTAATGAACGGTGCCACTTCTTCTCTAATGAACTATGCCACTGCTCCTCTTATGAACTGTGCCATTGCTCCACTAATGAACTGTGCCAATTCTCATCTAATGAATTGTGCCACTGCTCCTCTAATGAACTGTGCAACTATGCTCCCTAATAAACTGTGCCAGTGCTCCTCTGATGAACTTTGCCACTGCTCCTCTAATAAACTGTGCCGCTGCTCCTCTAATGAACTGTTCCACTTCTCCTCTAATGAAATGTGCCACTGCTCCTCTAATGAACTGTTCCACTATGCTCCCTAATAAACTGTGCCACTGCTCCTCTAATAAACTGTGCCATTGCTCCTCCAATGAACTGTGCCACTATGCTACCTAATGAACTGGTCCACTGCTCCTCTAATGAACTGTGCCACTGCTTCTCTAATGAACTGTGCCACTGCTCCTCTAATGAACTGTGCCACTATGCTCCCTAATAAACTGTGCCACTGCTCCTCTAATGAACTGTGCCACTACTCCTCCAATGAACTGTGCCACTATGCTCCCTAATAAACTGTGCCACTGCTCCTCTAATGAACTGTGCCACTGCTCCTCCAATGAACTGTGCCACTATGCTCCCTAATAAACTGTGCCACTGCTCCTCTAATGAACTGGTCCACTGCTCCGCCAATGAACTGTGCCACTATGCTCCCTAATAAACTGTGCATACAGGAGAAGGCAGAGTGTCTGCTGGGGTTATGGGACGAGTGTCCCAGATGCTCAGTAGCGGCAGCGGCGGGCCCTGCCGACTGGCCGGTCAGTCCGCCCCTGCATGTACATGTATATCCTAAGTATCATTGGTAGCCACTAATGGCAGATATCAGCCATAACGCTGATGCAAGCCATTAGCCCTTCAGTTGCCATTATCAATACCTATCATAGCATCTGAAGCATAGGGGAGCTTTGAGAGACTCCTTGGACCACCAGTGGTGCAATCGCAGGGTCCGATGAGTCAAGATGGCAGCTAGAGCTCCATGGCTGCTCTAGTGATCTTCTTCTAAGTTTTAGTAAATAAGCTTAAGGGGTTATCCTGGACTTACCTATCGCTGCTCCCCCAGTGCCTCCGATCGCCATTTTGAAGTCAGCCATTTTGAATCCAACTTTTGTTTTTCAATAGGAAGAGGGTCATGTGATACATCAAACTTATTGGGAATTTCACAAGAAAAACAATAATGTGCTTGGTTTTAACGTAACTTTATTCTTTAATGAGTTATTTACAAGTTTTTGACCACTTATAAAATGTGTTCAATGCCCATTGTGTTGGATTGTCAATGCAACCCTCTTCTTCCACTCTTCACACACTGATAGCAACACCGCAGGAGAAATGCTAGATTCCAGTATCCGTAGTTTCAGGTGCTGCACATCTCGTATCTTCACAGCATAGACAATTGCCTTCAGATGACCCCAAAGATAAATGTCTAAGGGGGTCAGATCGGGAGACCTTGGGGGCCATTCAATTGGCCCACAATGACCAATCCACTTTCCAGGAAACTGTTCATCTAGGAATGCTCGGACCTGACACCCATAATGTGGTGGTGCACCATCTTGCTCGAAAAACTAAGGGAACATGCCAGCTTCAGTGCATAAAGAGGGAAACACATCAAGTGGATTGGTCGTCGTGGGCCAGTTGAATGGCCCCCAAGGTCTCCCGATCTGACCCCCTTAGACTTTTATCTTTGGGGTCATCTGAAGGCAATTGTCTATTCTGTGAAGATACGAGATGTGCAGCACCTGAAACTAAGGATACTGGAAGCCTGTGCTAGCATTTCTCCTGCGGTGTTGCTATCAGTGTGTGAAGAGTGGGAGAAGAGGGTTGCATTGACAATCCAACACAATGGGCAGCACACTGAACACATTTTATAAGTGGTCAGAAACTTGTAAATAATTCATGAAAGAATAAAGTTACATTAAAACCAAGCACATCATTGTTTTTCTTGTGAAATTGCGTATAAGTTTCATGTGTCACATGACCCTCTTCCTATTGAAAAAACAAAAGTTGGATTCAAAATGTCCGACTTCAAAATGGCCGCCATGGTCACCACCCATCTTGAAAAGTTTCCCCCCTCACATATACTAATGTGCCACAAACAGGAAGTTAATATCACCAACCATTCCCATTTTATTAAGGTGTATCCATATAAATGGCCCACCCATATTGCACAGAGAGCCACAGGTTGGCAGGGCCATATTTGTCACTAAGCACTTATGGCCTAGAGTTGCACCTTGCTTGGGAGCAAAAAAAAATGTCTTTAATATGTATATATTTCTTTACACTCCCCTCCCTAGGCTTCCCACATCTTTCCTGCAGGGAGGCACGGGGGCCGCATCAGCGACAGGGAGGAAGAGAGACAAGCAATGCTCCTCCTTCTCCTCTGCACTTCCGTGAGAATGGATGCCTTTCATTTCAGTGGACCGAAGTGAGTCACCTAGTGACTCAATTCTTAAAGTTTGCACTGGCTTAGGGAGGCTGGATAACGAAGTCCTCGCTTGTGAGTCTGTTTAAAATAATGCATACTTCCTGAATGTAGTCCCCAGATAACTCTGTTCTGGCCATTGAAATGAATGGCAACTATCATTCTCTGTTACAGTATTTGTCACCATTCTGTTTTCAGCGGTTTTAGCTACAAATGGCTATGAACAATTTAACTGCTTGCAGCTGGGATTGGTTTAAAAACTGCGCCGATCAGTGTGGTTTAGCCACTCCTAGCATTGCGTCCACTACTTAAGGATGGTGCCTGCACTTTACTCAATAATGGGGCTTTGACGCACACAGCCCCTACAAGTTGGACAACATGTGCCCTGGGAACACTCATCTGCCCCAATCCTGCTCCGGCCTCTATTCAGGTCTGGATAGAGCAAAATTTGCAGGTAGCGCCAACCACACTGCTGCATCATAAGGAGAAATCGCTAAGCTGCTGGGCAAGGACCACGGGCCACGGTCTAGGTTTAGACTGCCATCCACCAGTTGAGGACCCCTAGTTTATACATTACCTTCTTAGCAGAACTATGCGAAAGCACTCACTGACAAAAAATACATTGTAAACAATGGGGAACACATATTTTGTAGAAGACAATGGGTGGTGGGGGGCTCAATCTATCCAATACATGACATGGGTGCTCTACAAGTATGCAAAAATACAATGTAATCCAAACAAGACAAACAGACCGCACACTATTATAGAGAGCACACCAATAATTTATAAGAATTCCATAATTTTATTAAGTACAAAAAAGGAAAAAAGGCACATATAAATTTAATGCATATACAAAATAGTGAACAAAGCTCTAAAACCAATTAAAAAGGCTCATTGGGAGCCACAACACAGTCCTAGCCAGGGGCCATGAACCCCCTAAGCTAGTAAACCACCGTCCTGAAATGTAAAGTAAACATATGACATATACCATCCGTGTCACAATGAATAAACAGCACTATGTGCAGGTAGGAAGGTATGATGCAATAGTATAGTCTAGCAGAATGAATTCATAAATACCGACTGAATATATGCACAAATAGAAAACCCTGACCATACAAACATCCTACCAGTGTATACAACCAGTGTGTAGACATGTAGAGGTGACCGGCATGGAAAAGATCAGACAAATAGAACAGGACGGTGCCACGGAGCTCCACGCGTTCCGTCGCTACTCGGCGACTTCCTCAGGGGTACTGTGTCACAAGCTAGTCCAACCTAATATAACACTACTAATCAACAAATCAATAAATCAATACCTTGCAGATGCGAGGGGATCACCTCCATAGAGTAGCGCCATGGTCCGGCGTACACTTCCGGTGACAAGATGCATGTAGTCCAATGTGAGGCATGGAACGCAGCACATGACCAGTGGAACGCACCATCAGTCATGATGCGCGTCACTTCACTGGCCATGAAGATGATGTGGAGTCGATGAACTACATTTTGGTAGCTGACTGATTGACAGGGGACTGTTTCTGAACTGGGAGCTGATGGACCCTACTTGTGGAACTTATGGACTTACATTATGTGGTACATCTATACCAAATGACCCCCCTCTCCCTTTATTTGGAAATATTTGGCACCACTCATTTCTTTTCCTCTCTTTTGGATATGGACTTTTGTTTATAGATACTGACCTTTTGGTTCAGCTGATTCTGGAGACTTGATGCTGGGAGTCGGATAGCAGGGAGTGATAACGGACTCCCTTTTCAATCTGCTTCAAGATTGAGACAAATATTATTGTATTTGTGATATTTTTGTACCAGTTCATGCAACAACTAGAGAAAGGCATTTTTTTTCCTTGCAGATGGGAGAGGGATCACATTACTATTTTTATGCGTCGTTACTGTTAATTTAATATATTATACAATAAGGTCTGTTTACATACAACTACTAAAAAGATATTGAATAGAGCGCAAAGCAAGTCATAATAAAAGCGCTTAGCGATGCCATGAATGAATGAAGTTGTGATTATCATTAATTGCGCATGCGTATACCATTGGGATATATATTCATATACTGCAGCTAAATAGACATGTATCACTGTGCATTTTGTCTGAGCATGCGCAATGGATAGACATTACTAATGTGTATTTTGTTTGAGCATGCGTTATGGATCGTGGCCGGGACTTACGATGTGTGCTGTGCTGCAGTGTGGCTGATCTGGACGCAGACCGTGCGCCTGGATCTGCCTCACTGTGGCGCATGCGCTAACTGGTTGCAGCATCTTCATGGCCAGTGAAATGACGCGCATCATGACTGCTGGGGCGTTCCACTGGTCATGTGCTGCGTTCTATGCCTCAGATTGGACTACATGCATCTTGTCACCGGAAGTGTACGCCAGACCATGGCGCTACTCTAAGGTATTGATTTATTGATTTGTTGATTAGTAGTGCTATATTAGGTTGGACTAGCTTGTGACACAGTACCCCTGAGGAAGTCGCCGAGTAGCGACGGAACGCGTGGGGCTCCGTGGCACCGTCCTGTTCTATTTGTCTGATCTTTTCCATGCCGGTCACCTCTACATGTCTACACACAGGTTGTATACACTGGTAGGATGTTTGTATGGTCAGGGTTTTCTATTTGTGCATATATTCAATCGGTATTTATGAATTCATTCTGCTAGACTATACTATTGCATCATACCTTCCTACCTGCACATAGTGCTGTTTATTCATTGTGACACGGATGGTATATGTCATATGTTTACTTTACATTTCAGGACGGTGGTTTACTAGCTTAGGGGGTTCATGGCCCCTGGCTAGGACTGTGTTGTGGCTCCCAATGAGCCTTTTTAATTGGTTTTAGAGCTTTGTTCACTATTTTGTATATGCATTAAATTTATATGTGCCTTTTTTCCTTTTTTGTACTTAATAAAATTATGGAATTCTTATAAATTATTGGTGTGCTCTCTATAATAGTGTGCGGTCTGTTTGTCTTGTTTGGATTACATATTTTGTAGAAGAGACTCAATTGTTTTGTTGCATTATCTTGTCCCTATCTCTACCTCTCCCATGTGTTTAAACATGGCCAATTATATGGAATCTTAATTGCCTTGTTATGTTGGAACTTAAGAAAGTTTTTTGGGACGGAAGTTCAGATTGGCCATAACCAGTGGTGGACTTTTTCTGCACTCTGTCGTTGTCACCCCTACGTATACAGTAGTAGTCCATACATATGTATATAAAATATTTGGATTTGCAGATGTACAGGGCCTTGATACAGATCTTCTTCCTCCTAACTGATGGATGGGTAATGAGATAACCTCTTTTATGGCATTGCAATTGCAGAAATTTAGTAAACCAAAAACATTAAAAAATTTTACTGAAATGTCTGCATTCTTCCTTGTGTTGATTTCATATCATTCTTTACTAGACTGTGGCATTGATTTTTTTATCTACCAGTTCTTCCTGATAATCTGATAAAGGTTTTTGGACTTAGAATGGAAAATGTAGTTCATAATGGTATGCGTTGTTTTGTAGACCTGTTCTTGGTTTGTAATAATTTGGATCTTGATGTAGAGTGAACTAAATAATTATGTCCAGCTAATATAGAATCTGGAAAGACACATTGGAAAATATTTTGTACATTTGTTCAAGACTGTATTAGATTTTAAAACAAGAACATCCAGAAACTGTAGTTTGTAAAACAATGATGTAATGGTAAATTGTAAGTCAGGATCCTGTCTAGCATTGCTCGCGAATATTCGCAATGCAAATTTTATTCGCGAATATCCCATATTCGCGAATTCGCGAATATTCGCAAATATAGCACTATATATTCGCAATTACGAATATTCGTTTTTTTTTTCACAGTACACATCACAGTGATCAACCCTCTCTGCTTCCAGCTTGTGTGGTGTAAAGAAGGCTCTAATACTACTGTGTGAGACTGGCGTACTAATTTTCGCATATGCGCATTTTTGCTTATGCTAATTTTCGCATATGCAAATTTTGAAATATGCAGATTTTCGCATATGCGAACTTTTGCATATGCTAATTTTCGCTTATGCGAAAATAAAACGCGAATATTACGAATATGCGAATTTAGCGAATATATAACGAATATTCGTCCATATATTCTCAATATATCGCAAATTCGAATATGGCCTATGCCGCTCAACACTAATCCTGTCCATGCACTTTCATTGCTCCAGATTGCAAAGATGTCATCAATATATTGGCACCAGTTTAGTAAGTAAGGGCAGGAATCTGAAGAATAAACTGTCATTTCTTTAGATGGGCAGTAGAGATGAGCGAACTTTAGAAAAATTTGATTTAGCCGATTCACCGAATTTTCCCAAAAAATTTGATTCCGTCCAAAGTTATTCGCAGCGAATCTATATTAAAAACGGCTACTTCTGGTCTACAGAGAGCCTCAATAGGGGTATTGAACACTTTACTGTGTCCTAACATGCATATGAGTGTGCTGGGGTAGTGAAATAATACTGTTATTCTGAATGACATGCAGATTACATGCATCGCTTTTAGAATCACTGCCGCAGAGCGGCACAATGACAGAGCCTGGAGGTGGCATCAGTATGAGGAGACCATATAGTGGCTGAATGACACAGCGTGGAGGTGTTGGCAGCATGAGGAGACCACATAGTGGCTGAATGGCACAGCGTGGAGGTGTTGGCAGCATGAGGAGACCATATAGTGGCTGAATGGCACAGCCAGGAGTTGGCAGCAGCATGAGTAGACACTAGGCCTTCACAATCCCTAAGATTATAAAATTAATTCTGAAATTTAAACTGAAGATTTTGGGTAGCTAGTGCTACCCTAACAACATTTTTATTCCCAGACCCAGGCCCAGTAGCATCAGTAAACCATATATTGCCTGAATGACACAGCCTGGAGTTGGCTGAAGCATGAGAAGATGATATAGTATCTGAATGGCACAGCCAGGAGTTAGCAGCAGCATGAGTAGACACTAGGCCTTCACAATCCCTAAGATTGAAAGATGAATTCTGAAATTTAAACCGAAGATTATGGGTAGCTAGTGCTACCATAACAAAATTTTTATTCCCCGACCCAGGCACAGCAGCATCAGTGAACCATATATTGCCTGAATGACACAGCCTGGAGTTGGCTGAAGCATGAGAAGACCATATAGTATCTGAATGGCACAGCCAGGAGTTGGCAGCAGCATGAGTAGACACTAGGCCTTCACAATCCCTAAGATTATAAAATTATTCTGAGTTTTAAACTGAAGATTTTGGGTAGCTAGTGCTACCCTAAGAACATTTTTATTCCCAGACCCAGGCCCAGTAGCATCAGTAAACCATATATTGCCTGAATGACACAGCCTGGAGTTGGCTGAAGCATGAAAAGATGATATAGTATCTGAATGGCACAGCCAGGAGTTAGCAGCAGCATGAGTAGACACTAGGCCTTCACAATCCCTAAGATTAAAAGATGAATTCTGAAATTTAAACCGAAGATTATGGGTAGCTAGTGCTACCATAACACATTTTTTATTCCCATACCCAGGAACAGCAGCATCAGTAAACCATATATTGGCTGAATGACACAGCCTGGAGTTGTCTGAAGCATGAGGAGACCCCAGGGCTTCACAATCCCTAAGAAAAAAAGACAAAGTTTGAAATTTAAACTGAAGATTTTGGGTAGCTGGTGCTACCATAACAAAAGTTTTTATTCTTAGACCCAGGCCCAGCAGCATCAGTAAACCATATATTGGCTGAATGACACAGCCTGGAGTTGGCAGAGGCCTGAGGAGACCATTGAAATGTATGATTTTGAAATTTAAATTTAAGATTTTGACATTTAAATTGAGGGTTTTGAAATGTAACTTTCAACTCCCAAGTTTTAGTGTCCCAGGCCCCGGCGTGTGGGTACAAAGGACCAAATCTAACAAGGAGTCACATGTCACATGGAAGCACAATGACAGAGTCTGGAGGTGGCATGTAGAGATGAGCGAATCGAACTTAACAAACCCGAATTCGTTACGAATTTCATGAAAAATTCGATTTGCAACAAATACGAATATCGCCGCGATTCTATCGCACGAATCGCTTCATTAAACTAAATTTTACAGCTTTCCAGGCTATTGTAGAGCTAAGATGGCGGATCCACATGTGAGTACATGGGGCAGGGGATTATGGGAGGGCGGGAATGAAGGTAGGCGGGCTGACCCTGAACCACTTGTGAGATGCAGCCTATCAGTGTTCACTGACCCCTGTGATGTCACAGCCCCTATATAATCGGCGGCCATCTTGCCTCTCTTCATTTCATCTATGCACTCAGATGGCGAGGACGGGACTGTGTGTGTGTGTGTGAATAGCTCATACCACAGCGTTACACGGCAACTGCTAGTCACATCAGCATTAGGGAAAGGCAGGAGTGCAGAGTGCTGTGCTGTTACACTGAGAAGGATCATTGATTGCTAAACCTCCTATTCACGTTATTGAGCATTGCAGCAGAGAGGGGCAGTCAGCTGCCTCATACAGATCTCCAAGCTGCCTGAACTTTCTGAAGCATCTTATCTCCTCATTTTTCAGCTCTATTGAGTTTTTTTTTTGCACCACAAATCTTCTGCTGCTCAGAATTGTGTGACAGAGTGAAATTTAGGGTTTAATCCCTGGATTATTTTTTTTTGGTGGTGCTGCACTGTTGGGTCCTGCTGCTGTTCAGAAATAAGTCATATTAGTGTGGACTTTAGTGTCTTTTTACCATTTTTCACCTGTTACTCTGTCTCTGTGCTAAATTCAGTGTTATACCACACGTTATACACCTGCCGGTGTATTAAAGAATTTTTTTTTTCCTGAGTACAAATACGCTTAACAGTGGCCTTATCATTGCAAAGGGCCTAAATACAAGCAAATAGCGTACCATATACTACCTTTTTTTCTGTCTCTATGCTAAATTCAGTGTTATACCACAAGTTATACACCTGCCGGTGTATTAAAGAAAAAAAAGTTTTCCTGCGTAAAAATACGCTTAAGAGTGGCCTTATCATTGCAAAGGGCCTAAATTCAAGCAAATAGCGTACCATATACCACCTTTTTTTCTGTCTCTGTGCTAAATTCAGTGTTATACCACACGTTATACACCTGCCGGTGTATTAAAGAACTTTTTTTTTTTCCTGAGTACAAATACGCTTAACAGTGGCCTTATCATTGCAAAGGGCCTAAATACAAGCAAATAGCGTACTATATACTACCTTTTTTTCTGTCTCTGTGCTAAATTAAGTGTTATACCACACGTTATACACCTGCCGGAGTATTAAAGAAAAAAAAGTTTTCCCTGAGTAAAAATACGCTTTTTCAGTGGCCTTATCATTGCAAAGGGCCTACATACAAGCAAATAGCGTACCATATACCACCTTTTTTTCTGTCTCTGTGCTAAATTAAGTGTTATACCACACGTTATATACCTGCCGGTGTATTAAAGAAAAACGTTTTTCCTGAGTACAAATACGCTTAACAGTGGCCTTATCATTGCAAAGGGCCTAAATACAAGCAAATAGCGTACCATATACTACCTTTTTTTCTGTCTCTGTGCTAAATTAAGTGTTATACCACACGTTATACACCTGCCGGTGTATTAAAGAAAATTTTTTTTCCTGAGTAAAAATACGCTTAACAGTGACCTTATCATTCCAAAGGGCCTACATACAAGCAAATAGCGTACCATATATCACCTTTTTTCTGTCTCTGTGCTAAATTAAGTGTCATACCACGCATTATACACCTGCCGGTGTATTAACCCCTTAACGACGCAGGACGTATATTTACGTCCTGCGCCGGCTCCCGCGATTTTAAGCGGGATTGCGCCACGATCCCGCATCATATCGCGTCGGTCCCGGCGCTCATCAACGGCCGGGACCCGCGGCTAATACCACACATCGCCGATCGCGGCGATGTGCGTTATTAACCCTTTAGAAGTGGCGGTCAAAGCTGACCACCGCTTCTAAAGTGGAAGTGACCCGGCTGCTCAGTCGGGCTGTTCGGGACCGCCGCGGTGAAATCGCGGCGTCCCGAACAGCTGACAGGACACCGGGAGGGCTCCTACCTGCCTCCTCGGTGTCCGATCGGCCAATGACTGCTCCGTGCCTGAGATCCAGGCAGGAGCAGTCAAGTGCCGATAACACTGATCACAGGCGTGTTAATACACGCCTGTGATCTGTGTAAAAGATCAGTGTGTGCAGTGTTATAGGTCCCTATGGGACCTATAACACTGCAAAAAAAAGTTAAAAAAAAGTGTTAATAAAGGTCATTTAACCCCTTCCCTAACAAAAGTTTGAATCACCCCCCTTTTCCCATAAAAAAAAAAAAAACTGTGTAAAAAAAAATAAAATAAACATATGTGGTATCGCTGCGTGCGTAAATGTCCGAACTATAAAAATATATCATTAATTAAACCACACGGTCAATGGCGTACGCGCAAAAAAATTCCAAAGTAAAAAAAAGCGCATTTTTGGTCACTTTTTATACCATTAAAAAATGAATAGAAAGTGAATAAAAAGTCTGATCAAAACAAAAATCATACCGATAAAAACCTCAGATCACGGCGCAAAAACTGAGTCCTCATACCACCCTGTACGTGGAAAAATAAAAAAAGTTATAGGGGTCAGAAGAGGACATTTTTAAACGTATAAATTTCCTGCATGTAGTTATGATTTTTTCCAGAAGTGCGACAAAATCAAACCTATATAAGTAGGATATCATTTTAACCGTATGGACCTACAGAATAATTATAAGGTGTAATTTTTGCCGAAATATGCACTGCGTAGAAACGGAAACCCCCAAAAGTTACAAAACTGCGTGCCGAGCCGAGGTTCAGAGTCCCAAGCCGTCATTTCTTTGCGAAGAAGGCAGTACCAGCCCTGCATAAGTTTGTACAAGAGAAGGTGGGCCAGTCCTTGAGCCTGTCAGTGTGTTCAAAAGTGCACGGCAGCGCCGACGTGTGGAGCTGTAACTACGGGCAGGGACAATACAGTATGTCTTTTACGGCCCACTGGGGAAATGTTGTTCCTGCACAGCCACAACAGCAACTTGGACAGGTCACACCGCTTCCTCCTCCACGCTCTCGCTCCCAGGCAGTTGGTCCTTTTACAGTGTGCGCCTCCTCCTCCTCCCCCGTGTCCTCGGCCTCCACTGCACATCCAAATCTCGGTGGCCCTTCATCGTACCACGTGTGTAGGGCACAGCGGTGTCAAGCCATCCTTCACATGGTTTGCCTTGGCGAACGGAGTCACACAGGGGAGGAACTGCTGAAGTTCATTAGGGAAGAAATCCGAGTATGGCTTACTCCACGAAATCTGGAAATGGGAACCATGGTGACCGACAATGGGAAGAACATTGTGGCCGCGCTGCGACAAGGAAGTGTGAACCATTCGCCCTGCATGGCACACGTGTTAAATCTGGTTGTCAAGAAGTTCATCAAGTCTTCACCCCATTTGCAAGACGTCCTGACAATGGCAAGGAAACTGTGCATGCACTTCAGCCACTCGTACACCGCCAAGCACACTTTGCTTGAGCTGCAGCGTCAGAACGGTATCCCACAACATACTCTCATTTTTGATGTTGCCACACATTGGAATTCCACCCTTCATATGTTGGACAGACTATACGAACAAAGAAAAGCCATCACAGATTTTTTGATGATACAAGCAGATAGGAGTACTCCCCTGTGTAACTTCAATGTCAACGAGTGGCAGCTCATACGTGACACCTGTCGTTTGCTGAGGCCCTTTGAGGAAGCCACATTTTTTGTTAGTCGCTCGAATTACGCCATGAACTACGTAATTCCACTCCTGCATTTACTCCAAAAAATTATTTAAAACATGGCTGGTCACGGCAATGGAGATGTTGCGCCTACATCAGAAGGCTACATGAGTCCTGTGGGGGATGAACTGGAGGAGGATGATGAGGGGCAGAGCGGAGCACAGTTTACGGTGGATGAGATGGCCGGTGTTTCTGGTCATTGGACAGGAGAGGAGGAGCAGGAGCAGCCAGAGGAGCTGGAGGGTTATTACGAGGGAGGCGAGACAGAGGACCCAGACACACCGTGGCAGTATGCAGTGGAAATGGAGGCAGGTAGTCCCAGTGAGTCACTGTCAAAAATGGCACGATGCATGCTGAGTTGCTTGTGTAGTGACCCCCGAATTGTCAAAATTTGTCAGCGCGATGACTTCTGGATCTCCACCTTATTAGACCCTCACTACCGGCCCAGAATGGGGGCCTTTTTTACTTGGTCCATCCACTCGCAGGTCTGACTCGGGGGGCCCTCTGCGCTCACCTTCCACTGCCACGGCTGCTGGGGAGGGGAGGGGTGGCAGGAGCAGTACCGGCTCAATCAGCAGCAGCCTGAGTCTACAGTCGCTGATGAGTAGCTTCCTTCAGCCGCATAGTGAAGCTACTCATCAGCAGCAGGTGGACATGGAGCAGGACCTGAACCAGCAGGTGGTGGCTTACCTCGACATGACCCTGCCAACAACCGTTGAAGATCCGCTGGACTTCTGGGCAGCCAAACTCGATTTATGGCCGCAACTAGCGGAGTTTGCCCTGGAAAAGCTGTCCTGCCCGGCCAGTAGTGTGCCATCAGAGCGGGTGTTTAGTGCGGCCGGGGCCATAGTCACCCCAAGGCGAACTTGTCAGTCCACTAAAAATGTGGAGAGACTGACGTTTGTCAAGATGAATCAGGGATGGATCAGCCAGGATTTCCAGCCACCAATGACAGATGGGTCTGAGTAGATTGACTACTACCCTAAATTTTCTCTATTGTGGTTGGTTATGAAACCCTCTGGGGGCAGACCTGGGGATTGTACGCCCCGCTTGACACATACGGCCCTTTGATTGGCTCTGACCGGCCCCTCGCTTATTGGGGGACAACTATGCTGCCTAATCTGGGGGACATCTATGCTGCCTAATCTGGGGGACAAGTATGCTCCTAATCTGGGGCACATCTATGCTGCCTAATCTGAGTGACATCTATGCTGCCTACTCTGGGGGACAAGTATGTTCCTAATCTGGGGGACATCTATGCTGCCTAATCTGGGTGACATCTATGCTGCCTAATCTGGGGGACAAGTATGCTCCTAATCTGGGGGACATCTATGCTGCCTACTCTGCGGGACATCTATGCTGCCTAATCTGGGTGACATCTATGCTGCCTAATGCGTGTGACATCTATGCTGCCTAATCTGGGGGACAACTATGCTGCCTAATCTGGGGGACAAGTATGCTCCTAATCTGGGTGACATCTATGCTGCCTACTCTAGGAGACAAGTATGCTCCTAATCTGGGGGACATCTATGCTGCCTAATCTGGGTGACATCTATGCTGCCTACTCTGGGGGACAAGTATGCTCCTAATCTGGGTGACATCTATGCTGCCTACTCTGGGGGACAACTATGGTCCTAATCTGGGGGACATCTATGCTGCCTAATCTGGGGGACAACTATGCTCCTAATATGGGGAAAACTGAAGCTTCTGGCCTTGGGCCTATAATTTTTTGAAGTTTAGCAGTACATTACATTACAGTACATTTAATGCAAATGTAAACATTGATCTTTAAATGTAAGGGGTTATGAAAACCTCTTGGGTACTGCAAATGCATGCTCCAGACCCATTCTGTGTCTTTCAGGAACTACTTGCCTCCCTGTTGCCTCTGGCCATTGGCCTTAAATTTTTGGATGTTTAGCAGTAGCTAAATACATGCTTAATGCAAATTTCAACAATGATCGTTAAATTCTCGGCGCTCTGCCAGGGCCTTCTCCTACCCCGCCTGGGCCGATCTGAGGACCTCACTAACCAACTCACTAACTAATCCAATCGCTTATAGCGACGGGCGGTGTGTACAAAGGGCAGGGACTTAATAAACGCCAGCTTATGACCCTCACTTACTGGTAATTCCTCGTTTTAAGATTAAATAATTGCAATCACAGATCCCTATCACGAACTGGCTTCAGCGTGCAACACGCACCTGTCCTTGAAAGATAGAGACACGCTAATCCGATCAGTGGAGCGCTAGTGCGGCCCAGGACATCTGAGGCCATAACACACCTGTTATTGCTCGATCTCGCAATTGATCGGGCAAGGTAAGGGGTTATTAAAGCCTCTTGGGTACTGCTGAGGCCTACTCCTGACTGCTCCTGGTGCAATGTATGGGGTAATTAAACACTCTTGGGTAGTGTTATTGTTAAATTTACTGGTAATTTTATCAGTAATAAAATTGAATTTTGCAGAATGCTAACCGTTACACAACGGAACGCTTGTTGCGTGTGATTTTTTAATGGAAAAAAAAATAAAATAGATCGAGAGGGATTAACTCTGCTTAATCATTTTTGGCGATTAGAATCCTTTTGTCATCTGATTTTTTGGAGACAGATGCGCTTACACACATGTAATAATTTTTTTAACTAAATTTCAAACATTGTGTGGTTTATTACTTTTGAGAAGAATGCCTTTGGGTGGTCCACCATCCTGCATTATAGAGTCTTCTGAACTGCTGTATATGCGCTTGTTTTAACAAAAAGGTATTTTGTCAGACAATTTCGTAAAAAATTTGCATTTTTTTGGGATGGATTGTGAAGCCCGGGTGACGGGTGTGTAGTGTGTACTCGTGCATCAGTCAACTCCAGTCTGTGTCTGTTAGGCAATATATGGGTTACTGATGCAGCAGAGGTGGGGCCTTGGTCTTGGAATTTCAATTATTTAAAAAAATTAGAACATATTGTGTGGTTTATTATATTATAGAAGAATGTCTTTGGGTGGTCCACTGTCCTACATTATAGAGTCTTCTGAACTGCTATATATGCGCTTGTTTTAACAAAAAGGTATTTTGTCAGACAATTTCAAAAAAATTGGCGTTTTTTTGGGGTGGATTATGAAGCCCGGGTGTGTACTCGTGCATCAGCCAACTCCAGGCTGTGTCTTTCAGGCAATCTATGGGTTACTGATGCAGCTGAGGTGGGGCCTGGGTCTAGGAATTTCAATTTTTTAAAAAAAAATTCAGCAATTGTGTGGTTCATTATTTTTGAGAAGAAAGTCTTTGGGTGGTCCACCGTCCTGCCTTATAGAGTCTTCTGAAATGTTGGATATGCGCTTGTGCTTACACAAAGTTGTAAATTTAAATTTTTTTTTTAAAAATGTATACAATTTTGTTGATTTTGGGGCGGATTGTGAAGCCCGGGTGTGTACTGGTACATCAGCCAACTCCAGGCTATGTCCTTCAGGCAATAAATGGGTTCCTGATGCCGCAGAGGTGGGGCCTGGGTCTGGGAATTAAAAATTTTTGGATTGCGGGTGCTACAAAAAAAGATGGACACATCCTAATCTGTTCAGTGGAGCGCGCCTGCGGCCCCGGACATCTGTGGGCATAACACACCTGTTATTGCTCGATCTCAGGAGAAGGGGGGTTCATCATCGGGAGAAGAGAGTTGCAGGTTGCTCTTGAGTCAGCAAGGCGGTAGCACGGTTGGTAGTCAGCGTGGTGTGGCAGTAGTGGAAATTCTGGAGCCAAACGTGCCCGGGGGAGACCACCTGCTTGGCGGCGCAGCTTACCTTTAGCGGGTTACCAGCACGGGTCGATGCAAGATAGAGACACGCTAATCCGTTCAGTGGAGCGCGCCTGCGGCCCCGGAAGTCAGAGGGCATAACACACCTGGTATTGCTTGATCTCGCAATTCATCGTGCAAAGGTAGAGGGTTATTAAAGCCTCTTGTGTACTGCTGAGGCCTACTCTTGACTGCTCCTGGTGCAATGTATGGGGTAATTAAACACTCTTGGGTAGTGTTTTTTTTCTAATTTACTGATAATTTTATCAGTAATAACATTGAATTTTCCAGAATGCTAATCGTTACACAACGTGTTGCGTGTGATTTTTTTAATGAAAATTTTAAATAAATAATAAAATACGGACAGGGATTAACTCTGCTTCATCATTTTGGGCGAAAAGTCCTTTGGTGATCTGATCCTTTGGAGACAGATGCGCTTACACACATATTGAATTAGTTTTTGTAAAAAAAAAATTCAAAAATTGTGTGGTTTATTATTTTTGAGAAGAATGTCTTTGGGTGGTCCACTGTCCTGCATTATAGAGTCTTGTGAACTGTTGGATATGCACTTATTCTTATACAAAGGTATTTCTTTAAAAAAATTCTAAAATGTTGTTGTTTTTTGGAGGGGATTGTGAAGCCCAGGTGTGTACTGATGCATCAGCCAACTCCAGGCTGTGTCCTTCAGGCAATATAAGGGTTCCTGATGCCGCAGAGGTGGGGCCTGGGTCTGGAAATTTCAAATTTTTGGATAGCGGGTGCTACCAATGAGAAATCTTTGGCAAAAATGTCATATATTGTGTTGTTTTTTGGGGGGATTGTGAAGCCCTGGTGTGTACTCTTGCATCAGCCAACTCCAGGCTGTGTCATGCAGGCAATATATGGGTTACTGATGCCGCAGGGGTGGGGCCTGGTTCTGGAAATTTCAAATTTTTGGATAGCGGGAGCTACCAATGAGAAATCTTTGACAACAATTTCATATATTGTGTTGGTTTTTGGGGGGGGGATTGTGAAGCCCTGGTGTGTACTCTTGCATCAGCCAACTCCAGGCTGTTTCATGCAGGCAATATATGGGTTACTGATGCCACAGGGGTGGGGCCTGGTTCTGGAAATTTCTAATTTTTGGATAGCGGGTGCTACCAATGAGAAATATTTGACAAAAATTTCTCATTGTGTTGATTTTGGAGGGGGGATTGTGAAGCCCTGGTGTGTACTGGTGCATCAGCCAACTCCAGGCTGTGTTCTTCAGGCAATATATGGGTTACTGATGCTGCAGAGGTGGGGCCTGGGTCTGTTAATTTCAAATTTTTGGATAGCGGGTGCTACCAATGAGAAATCTTTGTCAAAAATGTCATATATTGTGTTGTTTTTTTGGGGGGGATTGTGAAGCCCTGGTGTGTAGTGTACTAGTGCATCAGCCAACTCCACGCTGTGCCATTCAGCCACTAAATGGTCTCCTCTTGCTGCCAACATGTCCACGCTATGTCATTCAGTCACTATATGGTCTCCTGACACTGATGCCACCACCAGGCTCTGTCATTGTGCTGCTGTGCAGCAGTGATTCTAAGAGCGATGCCGGTAATCTGCATGCTATTCTGAATAACAGTATTATTTCACTACCCCAGCACACTCCATATGCGTTTTAGGACACATCAAAGTGTTCTATACCCCTATAGAGGCTGTATGTAGGCTAGAAATAGCCTTTTTTAACATCGATTCGCCGCAAATAAATTCGTATCGAAACAAACTTTTCGGGACAATTCGGTGAATCGGCAGAATCGAATTTTTTAAAAGTTCGCTCATCTCTAGTGGCATCAGTAGGAGGAGACCACATAGTGGCTGAATGGCACAGCCTGGAGTTGGCAGCAGATGAGGAGACAATGGGGCCTCACAATCTCTAAGAATAAAAGATGAATTTTGAAATTTCCATTGAATATGTATGGTACCTAGTGCTACCATAAACATATATAGGCCCCGGCCCAGCAGCATCACTAAACCATGACACAGACAGGAGCAGGCAGCAGCATGAGTGCACAAGAGGGTTTCACAACCACTAACATTTAAAGGTGAATGTTGAAATCTCTATTGAAGATGCATGTTAGCTAGTGCTACCATCCCAAAATTTAAGGCCCAAGCTCAGCAGCATCAGTAAGCCAAGTAGTTCCTGAAACACACAGTCAGGAGCAGACATCAGCAGTACAGAAAAGGGTTTCATAGCCCCTTACATTGAAAGATCAATATTGAAATCTCAATTAAGCATGTATGTAAGCTAGTGCTAACATCCAAAAATGTAATGCCCAAGCCCAGCACCATCAGTAAGTCAAGTAGTTCCTGAAAGACACAGTCAGGAGCAGGCAACAGCAGTACTCAAGAGGGTTTCATATCCCCCTAAGATTGAAAGATCAATGTTGAAATCTCTATTGAAGAGGTATGTTACCTCGTGCTATCATCAAAGAATTTAAGGCCCAAGCCCAGCAGCATCACAAAGCACAGTAGTTCCTGAAACACACAGACTAGAGCAGGCATCAGCATGAGTTTACAAGAGGGCTTCAAAACCCCTAACATTAAAAGATCACTGTTGAAATCTCTATTGAGCATGTATGTTTGCTAGCGCTACCATAAAAAATTGTAGGTAATATCCAAGACAGTCCCAGCAGCATCAGAAAACAATATATTGGCTGAATGACACAGCCTGGAGGTGGGGAAAGCATAAGGAGCCCAGATAGGGTCTAAATGGTACAGCCTGGAGGTGGCCGAAGCATGAGGTGAAAAAACAGTGGCTGAATGGAACAGCCTGGAGGTGGAGTCCTGAAAGTGACCCGGTGACAGAGTGGTGTGGAAGGTAGCAATACCAGTACCTGGTGATGAAGGTGGCTGGAATGTTTGTAACTGGGGAGCAGTGCCTTAAATCTGTTTGGCACTATCCATATTTGTGAAGTGTTGGTGTAGCACCTTGGTCAATCTACTCTGAAGCATCTGGCATTGGTGGGTGGAAATCCTTGCTGATTCATGCCTGATTCATCTTCACAAAGGTTAGTCTCTCCACATTTTTCGTGGACAGACGAGTTCTCCTTGGGGTTATTATGGCCCCCGCCGCGCTAAACACCCGCTCTGATGGCACACTTTAAGACCCCCCCGATTAAGATCTGCTAGTGGATGGACGATGGCGCCGATAGGCATCAGCCAACTGACTACGTAGGATCTCTCTGTAGTAGGTCAGTTTGTCCTCCCTCTCAATGGGTGTAAAAAAGGCCCCCATTTTAGCGAGGGTCCAATAAGGTAGAGATCCCGAAGTCATCTCGCTGCCGAATGTTGACAATTTAGCGGTCACTACGCAAGCAACTGAGCATGCATCGTGCCATTTGTGCAAGTGACTCGGAGGGACTCCCTGCCTCCATCTCCACTGCATACTGCCAAGGTGTGTCTGGGTCCTCTGTCTCGCCTTCCTCATGCTCCTCCTCTCCTGTCATATGACTATAAACACCGCCCATCTCATGAAACCTAAACTGTGCTCCACTGTGCCCCTCATCCTCCTTCTCCTCCTCCAGTTCAGCCCACACAGGGCTCATGTGGCCGTGAGATGTAGACGCAACGTCTCCATTGCCCTGACCAGCCATCGTTTCCAACACTTGTTGTAGGAAATGAAGCAGTGGAATGATGTCATTCATCCCGTAATCCTGGCCATTTACGTATAATGTTGCTTCCTCAAAGGGCCTGAGCAAACGGCAGGTGTCACGGATGAGCTGCCACTGGTTCACATTGAAGTTACACAGGAGAGTACCCCTATCCGCATGGATTGTCAAGAAATCGGTGATGGCTTTTCTCTGTTCGTACAGTCGGTCCAACATATGGAGGGTGGAATTCCAACATGTGGCAACATCACAAATCAGTGTTGGGGGATACCATTCTGACGCTGCAGCTGAATGAGGGTGTGCTTTGCGGTGTACGAATGGCTGAAGTGCATGCAAAGTTTCCTTCCCATTGATAGGATGTCTTGCAAAGGGGGGAAACACTTCAGGAGTTGCTTGACAACCATATTTCACACGTTTGCCATGCAGGGTGCATGGCTCACCCTTCCTTGTCGCAGCGCAGCCAAGATGTTCTTCCCGTTGTCAGTCACCATGGTTCCCATTTCCATTTTTCGTGGAGTAAGCCATGCTCCGATTTCTTTATGAATTACTTTTAGCAGTTCCTCCCCTGTGTGACTCTTTTTGCCAAGGCAAACCATGTGAAGAACAGCGGGACACTGCCGTGCCCTCCACACATGGTATGCTGAAGGGCCACTGAGACTTGGCACAACAGCCAGTGAGCCATAAAGGACATGTATTGTCCTTGACCGTAGTTACAGATCCAGACGTCGGCGCTGCCGTGCACTTTGATACACACCGACAGGCTCAAGTACTGGCCCACCTTCTCTTGCACAAAATTGTGCAGGGCTGGTACTGCCTTTTTTGCAAAGGAATGACGGCTTGGCACTCTCCACCTCGGCTCGGCACAAGCCATCAGTTCTCTGAAAGGTGCACCACTTGAAAAGGGAGGGACTGCAGCACCAGCAACTTAGACAGGAGCAGATTCAGCTTCTGTGCCGTTGGATGAGTGGGCGCATACTGTTGTCTCTTGGACATGGCTTCGCGGATGGATTGTTGGCGGAATGGCTGACTAAAAGTGGGAGGAGTAGGAGCATCTGTAGCGACAGAAGGAGGGTATGACACACAGCTCCCTTTGGCTGAGGTGGTGGAGCCTTGGCTGGCTGAAAGAGGGAGCGGTGTGCCACTGGGTGATGCAGCAGGCTGGACTGCTTCATCGGAGCCACGATTCTCCCAGGCCGCTTTATGGTGGCGAAGCATATGTTGACGCAGGGCCGTGGTGCCAACTTTGGGACCCTGCCCACCTTCTGCCGACATATCTTGCATGTGGTTATGTGAACTTCCTCCGGATGCTTGATGAAAAACTGCCACACCACCGAGTAGCTGATTTTTCCACCAACAGTCCGCACTAATTGACTGCTACTGCCACTGTCTCCAGGAACCACGGTTCCACTACTGGGAAGGTAGGCTGCCGCGAAGCAGGTGGTCTACCCCGGGCACATTTGGCTCCAGAATTTCCACTTCTGCCACCACGCTGACTGCCAACCATGCTACCGCTTTGCTGGTTCAGCTGCTGCAACCTGCAACTCTCTTCTCCTGATGATGATGAAGCCCCTTCTGCAACCGGCTCCCAATTGCGATAGGCTTCATCATCATCAACAAGTGACTGTACGTCACTGATGTCCTCCTCAGGTTCCTCAACAGTGTCTGCTTCAGGACCCTGAACCCTGGTGGAGGAAGTGGCGGATGTCTCCTCCACTTCTTGGCTTGCCAGTAGCTGCTGACTGTCCTCTATTAGATCTTCCTCAGTGACTAGTGGAGCTGAACACACAGCATAAGATACTTCTGTAGGACACAGGCAATGGGAGGACAGGGACTGCTCCCGGGCCATGCCAACTGAGGGTTGTGTCTGAGGAACCCACCGACTGTTGACTGGGGGTGTCAGGTGTCACTTGTGATGAAGTGGATGACCGTGTTAACCAATCGACGATGGCAGATGGGTTGCTGGTCGAGACACAACCGCTAGCTGATAACAGGAGCTCAGGCCCCTCGCTGCGACTCCTGCTGCCACTCGCTCCTAGTCTTCTGCAACCTCTGCCTGAAGGATTTAGGCCTCTGCCACTCCTCTGTGCATATCCTGGCACTTCTCTGCCTGACCTACTTAGTGCATATATGAGGGGAGTACAATACGCTTCACTATGCTTAAAACAGTATTTGTCTAGAACAGCAGCAGGTGTGCACTTTAAACTGTCCTTTCACAGTATCTAGACACTTGACAGATTAACAGGTACAAAATAGTACACTACTTAGATCTACGTATGCAGTATGCACTTATGAGGGCAGAAAAATGCGCTACAATGAGCCTAAAAACTCTGTAATTTTTTTTAAAACACCAGCCGGTGATTACTTTTGGCTGTCCTTTTACAGTATCTAGACCCTTGACAGATTAACAGGTACAAAATAGTACACTACTTAGATGTAGGTATGTAGTATTCACTTATGAGGGCAGAAAAATGTGCTACAATACCCTTAAAAAATATCTATTTTTGTAAAACACCGGCAGTACAGAACAGTGCTGAAGCCAAAAAAAGCTGTGTACTAAACACAAAATTGCACTCTGTCACAGACTATTAGGAATGGACTGTTGGTTATTATACCATCCACAGACTAGTATAACCAGTAGATGATTTTTGTGGAAAAAGACACTTAATTGCAATGAATTATAATTCCAGCCTCCTCTGCAAAGGATTATGAAGTTGAGGCAGCTTGTTGAAATGTATGAGGCAACAAACAGCTATCTGCTGCTCTCTGTAATACTATGCTGAAGAAAGTGTCTGGGAGATTAATGACTGCAGCTGCAGTAAAAATCCTTTTCAGTGAAAAAAAAAAAAAGCTCTCCGTCCACGAGAACGCTGATGTGACTAGGAGGATGTTAAACGCTGCTGGAATGCGCTTTTCTCTGCTGTAACACACACATACCAGAATACAGTATAGCTCTGACTAGAATTTTTATTCAAAAAAGCAGAGAGCAATAGCTATTGAAATTTGTACTTTATTAATACATATTAAAAATTTAATAGGGAAAGAGATTCTAAAAACAACCAAAGAGCAGTGTACAAAGTCACGTATACAACACGCTGAAGTGGCCATACAAAAAGGTGCATGAGAGAGACAAAGAATAAATATAGAATGTGACTTTAACTCTGTAATGGAGTGCACTGAAAAGCTGTCGTCCTCCTATGAGTTTACCAAGCTCACTGTCTAAAGTGCAATCTCATTCAGCATAAGCTATCACATAACATAGCATGACATAAGTAAAGAATTCAACTCACCCATATGGTGCACTGACACTGCCTGCCCCCACGTACGTTTCGTCTGGCTTGACTTTATCAAGAGATGTGCCACAGGGGTGACTGGCTGCTGATAGGCTGCATCCTGCATGTGATTCAGGGTCATCCCGCCTACTTCCCTTCCCGCCTTGCCTTCCTGCCTTCCCAGCGTCCCTTGCCCCATGTACTGATGTGTGGATCCGCCATTTTAGATGCCCTGGAGCCTGGAACGCTGTAAAATGGTGTTTAATAAAGCGATTTGCGCAATAGAATCACAGCGATATTCGCATTCGTTGCAAATCGAATATTTCCTGAAATTCGTAACAAATTCGGGTTCGTCAGCTTCGATTTGCTCATCTCTAGTGAAGATGTCTTGGCACGTAGGTCTGTTAGACAGATGGCTTGGAGTTGCATCCGGCACTGGATAGGTGAGTTGCCAGCAGCGAGGATAGGGATCGCGGGGACATGCAGAGCACTCACTGCAGCCGCGTCCTCGTGCTGTGGCAGTTGTTCAGTGGATGGTGGTCCTCTGGTAGGGGATTCCAGCGCTTCAGAATAAAGGATAGGAATGGCAAATAAGATTGCTGGATAGTAGCCCATAGTAGCCAGATGCGTTTCAGGGAGAACACCCTTTTTCAATGGCAAAAATCTAAGTGGTGTACTATTTTGTTCCTGTTAAAGTCTTAGGGGCCTAGATCCAGTGAAAGGCCAGTCAAAAGTACACACCAGCTGGTGTTGTACATAAATACTGTTTTAAGCGTACTGGAGTGCACTGTCCTCCCCTCATAAGTGCATACCACATACATACATCTAAGTGGTGTATTATTTTGTTCCAGTTAAAGTCTTAAGGGCCTAGATACTATGAAGGGCCAGCCAAAAGTACACACAGGCTAGTGTTGTACACAAATACTCTATTAAGCGTAGTGGAGTGTATTTTACTTCACTCATATACGCACTAAGTATGTCAGGCAGAGAACGCAGCAGACTAGGGGCGAGTGGCAGCAGGAGTCGCAGCGAGAGACCTGAGCTCCCGGTATCAGCTAGTGGTCGTGTCTCGACCAGCAACTCATCTGCCGTTATCGATTGGTTAACACGGTCATCCACTTCATCACAAGTGACATCTGACAACCCCAGTAAAAAGTCGGTGGGTTCCTCAGACACAACCCTCAGTTGGCATGGCCCAGGAGCAGTCCCTGTCCTCCCATTGCCTCTGTCCTATGCTGTACCCTCCCGCTTAGAAGCATCTTATGCTGTGGGTTCAGCTCCACTGTTTAGTGAGAACGATCTAGAGGACAGTCAGCAGCTACTGCCCGGCCAAGAAGTGGAGGAGACATCCACCACTTCCTCCGCTAGGTGGGCAAGTAGAGGAGAGTGGCGTGGGAGGTGGTGTTGCGAACATTCAAGCTCCTGAAGCAGACACTGTTGAGGAACCTGAGGAGGACATCAGTGACGTGCAGACACAACTCGACGATGATGAAGCCTATTGCACTTGGGAGCCAGGTGCAGAAGGGACTTCATCATCATCAGGAGAAGAGGGTTGTAGGTTGCTCTTGAGGCAGCAGCTGATCTAGCATGGTGGTAGCATGCTTGGCAGTCAGCATTGTGGCAGAAGTGGAAAGTCTGGAGTTTATCGGGCCCGGGGTAGACCACCTGCTTCACGACAGCCTACCTTCCCTGGATGTAGTGAAACAGGGGTTCCTGGAGTCGGTGGCAGTAGCAGTCAATCAGTGCGGATTGTTGGTATGAAAAACAGCTACTCGGTGGTGTGGCAATTTTTCATCAAGCATCCGGATGAAGTTACCATGGCCACATGCAAGATGTGTTGGCAGAAGGTGAAGCATGGCCAGGGTCCCATTCTTGGCACCATGGCCCTGCGTCAACATATGCAACGCCACCATAAAGCTGCCTGGGAGAACCGTGGCTCCGATGTGGTGGTCCAGCCCAGTCACATGCCGTTCCCTGTTTCAGCCAGCCAAGGCTCCACCACCTCAGCCGAAGGAAGTTGTGTGTCGCTCCAGATGCTCCTGTTTCCTCCTACTTTTCCTCCTAGTCAGTCATTCCGCCAGCAATCCATCGGCGAAGCCATGTCCAAGAGACAACAGTATGCACCCACTCATCCAATGGCGCAGAAGCTGAATGTGCTCCTGTCCAAGTTGCTGGTGCTGCAGTCCCTCCCTTTTCAAGTGGTGGACCCTGAACCTTTCAGAGAACTGATGGCTTGTGCCAAGCCAAGGTGGAGAGTCCCAAGCCATCATTTCTTTGTGAAGAAGGCAATACCAGGCCCGCTTGCCTCTTGACAAAGCTACTCCGGTAGCGAAACATGTTGAGGGGGGCCATTTAAGTTTTAATAACAGAAGCCTATGTTCCGTACAAAATACTAATGCAGGTGCACTGCAGGCACCTTGCATTGTTTTCTGAGGTGAACACTGGTCAAACGACTTTTACACTAAACTGGAACATTTGGCAGATGGAATTTTTAATCTGTTGTGTGACTTATAATAAAGATTGCACTTTTATTGTCACTAGGGTGCATGGGAAACAAGGGTATCATTGGGTTGCCTAAGGGTAACCTACTAGTTAGTAGGCAATACCAGCCCTGCACAATTTTGTGCTGTGTACCAAAGTGCATGGCAGCGCCGACATGTGGAGCTGTAACTACGGTCAGGGACAATACATGTCCTTTACAGCCCACTGGGTGAATGTGGTTCCTGCACAGCCACAACAGCAACTTGGATAGGTCACTCTGCTTCCACCTCCACGCTCTGAGGCTGTTTGTCATGTGAAAGTGTGCGACTCCGCCTCCTCATCCTCCACTGTTTCCTCAGCCTCCACTGCACGGACAAGTCGCAGTGGCCATTCCGCATACCATGTGTGCAGGGTACGGCCGTGTTACGCTGTTCTTCACATGGTTTGCCTTGGTGAACGGAGTCACACAGGGGAGGAACTGCTAAAAGTCATTCATGAAGAAATCGAATCATGGCTTACGCCACGAAAACTGGGAATGGGAACCATGGTGACCCACAATGGGAAGAACATCTTGTCTGCTCTGCGAAAAGGAAGCCTGAGACATGCGCCCTGCATGGCTTACGTGTTCAATCTGGTTGTCAAGTGGTTCCTGAAGTGTTCCCCCTATCTGTAAGACATCCTAGCAATGGGAAGGAAACTTTGCATGCACTTCAGCCACTCGTACAACAAAAGAACACCCTCCTTGAGCAGCAGCGTGAGAACGGTATCCCCCAACATAGCCTGATTTGCGACGTTTCCACACGTTGGATTTCCACCCTCCATATGTTGGACCAACTATACAAACAGAAAAGCCATCACCAATTTCTTGATAATCCAAGCGGATAGGTGTACTCCCCTGTGTAAATCGCCAAGATAACGGGATGAAAAACGTCATTCCACTGCTTCATCTATTACAACACGTGTTGGAAATGATGGCTGGTCAGGGCACTGGAGACGTGGCGCCTACATCTCACGGCCACATGAGCCCTGTGAGGGCTGAACAGGAGGTGGAGGGGCACAGTGGAGCACAGTTTAGGTTTTGCGAGATGGGCAGTTTTTCTAGTCATCTGACAAAAGAGAAGGAGCAGGAGCAGCTAGAGGAGCTAGACGGTTATGAGGAAGGCGAGACAGAGGACCCATACACACCGTGGCAGTATGCAGTGGAGATGGAGGCAGGTAGTCCCTCAGAGTCACTGGCGCAAATGGCACGATGCATGCTCAGTTGCTTGTGTAGTGACCTCCGAATTGTCACCATTCAGCAGCGGGAGGAATTCTGACTCTCCACCTTATTGCACCCTCGCTACCGGCACAAAATGGGGGCCTTTTTTACACCCTCTGAGAGGGAGGACATACTGACCTACTACAGAGACATCCTACATAGTCAGTTGGCCGATGCCTATCTGCGCCATAGTCCATCCTCTTGTGGGTCTGACTCGAGGGGCCCTGTGCTCTCACCTTCCACTGCCATGGCTGCTGGGGAGGGGTGGGGGGGCAGGAGCAGTACCAGCTCCATCAGCAGCAGCCTGAGTCTAGAGTCACTGATGAGTAGCTTTCTTCACCCGCATAGTGAAGCAACTCATCAGCAGCAGGTAGACCTGGAGCAGGACTTGAACCAGCAGGTGGTGGCATACCTTGATATGACCATGCCAACACACCTTGAAGGTCCTCTGGACTTCTGGGCAGCCAAACTTGATTTGTGGCCACTATTAGCAGAGTTTGCCCTGGAAAAATTTCCTCTTCTGACCATTATAACTTTTTAATTTATCCGCATACGGGACTATATGAAAGCTATTTTTTATGCCGTGATCTGTAGTTTTTATTGGTATAATTTTTGTTTTGATGGGCCTTTTTGATAACTTTTACTAATATGTTTATGGTATATGAAGTGACCGAAAATGCTAAATTTTTTACTTTATTTTTTTACATTTACGCCATCGACTGTCTGGTTTAACTAACCTTATATTTTAATAGTTTGAACATTTACGCAAGCGGCAGTACCACTTATGATTTTTATTTTTGATTACATTATTTTATTTTAAAAATGGGAAAGAGGGGGGGGGATTCAAACTTTTATTAGGGAAGGTTTTAATTTACTTTTATTAACTCTTATAATTTTTTTGTCCCTATAGGGGGCTATATTATGCAATCTTTTGATTGCATACACTGTTCAACGCTATGCCATAGCATAGCATTGATCAGTGTTATCAGTGCTCTGTTGCTCTAGCCTGCCATAGCTGTACAGAGCCTCAGAGCACCGATCGGACAGCGAAGAGGCAGGTAAGAGCCCCCTCGCCGTCTACTCAGCTGATCGGGACCCGCGAATTTGCCACAAATATCCCTTTCAGCTGCCCTAAGCTAATAAGCACCGTTGACCCTGCATTTTAGACTCCGCAATCATCTTTGATCATGGGGTCTAAAGGGTTAATGCCAGGCATCAGCCCGATCGGCTATGCTCGGCATTAACCATAGGTCCTGGCTGCTCATAGCAGCTGGGACCCACCGCGTATGAAGCGTGTTCAGCCCGTGACCCGGACCAGGGCGTACAGGTATACCCTCGGTCCTTAAGTTCCAGGACGCAAGGGTGTACCTGTATGCCCTTCATCCTTTAGGGGTTAAAAAGGAAGACTTTTAAATGGGCACTGTCAGATACAAAAACTTTTTATATGTTGTACATCTTGGCAAAACATTAACCTTTCTAATATACTTCATAAGAAAATTTATTTTCCATTTTATAGAAATCATGGCCTATAAAAGCATGGCTTTGTTGAAGCTGAAACACAGGCATGGACAAAGTCCAGTCAATGAGGGTAGGCTGGCACTTCTCTCTGCATTCTCCTGTCTGATAGCACTCCTCTGTGCTCTCTCTCCTGTCTGATGGCACTCCTCTGTGCTCTCTCCTGTGTGATAGCACTCCTCTGTGCTCTCTCCTGTCTGATAGTACTCCTCTGTGCTCTTTCCTGTCTGATAGGACTCCTCTGTGCTCTCTCTTCTGTCTGATAGGACTCCTCTGTGCTCCCTCCCTTCTGATAGCACTCCTCTGTGCTCTCTCATGTCTGACAGCACTCCTCTGTCCTCTCTCTCCTGTCTGATAGCACTCCTCTGTCCTCTCTCTCTCTTGTCTGATAGCACTCCTCTGTGCTCTCTCCTGTCTGATAGCGCTCCTCTGTGCTCTCTCCTCTCTGATAGCACTCCTCTGTGCTCTCTCCTGACTGATAGCACTCCTCTGTGCTCTCTCCTGCCTGATAGTACTCCTCTGTGCTCTTTGCTATCTGATAGTACGCCTCTGTGCTCTCTCCTGTCTGATTGTACTCCTCTGTGCTCTTTCCTATCAGATAGTACGCCTCTGTGCTTTCTCCTGTCTGATAGTACTCCTCTGTGCTCACTCCTATCTGACAGGACTCCTCAGTGCTCTCTCCTGTCTGATTGTACTCCTCTGTGCTCTCTCCTGTCTGATAGGACTCCTCTATGCTCTCTCCTGTCTGATAGGACTTTTCTGTGCTATCTCCTGTCCTATCAGACAGAAGGGGGCACATGGGAGTGCTAGCCTACCCACACTTACTGGACATTGTCCATGCCTGTGCTTCAGCTTGGACAAAGCCATGATTTTATGAGCCATGATTCCTATAAAAAGGAAATATATATATATATATATATATATATATATATATATATTTTTTTTTTTTTTTTTTTTTTTTTTTTTAAGAATATTAGAAAGGTGAATGTTTTGCCAAGATGTACAACATATAACAAGTGTTTGTATCTGACAGTGCCCATTTCAGAAATATATGATCATTTCAAATTTCTTTTAAATACTCACTGCAAATGATGACACTTACTATGGAATGTGAACTATTATAACTATAAAAGAATAAAAAATTGAAACAGAAGACGTAGGTAAACATGCAAAAATCAGACGACGCATAAATGTAGAAGGCAGCTAAGAAAGTGCTGATACAAAATAATGAATAATTTGCCCTAGTATAGGAGATAAATCGATCAGTGTAATTTAGGACAGGTCTAGCGGTCTAGCATTAGTTCTTCATTCAAGGGGTTAACAAGTATTTGGCAGGGATAAACCATTAGCCCTAATAATTATTACGCACTCAGGTGAATGGTAATTTCTCTCACACTGTTTCCTGGCCGCTAACGAGCTTCTGACTCGTTAAAAGGACTGCAATTAGTGAGTCAGCAGGGTGGACAAAATAGCTGAATTGTCATTAACCCTTTAAGGCTCAGCAAAAAGGGGTACACTGGGGGAAGGTCCTTTGTAGAGGTACAAAAATGTCATTGTTCTCCATGCTTCATGTACACATTTTGTTTTCTGCTTCAAAGCCATTTGCAGCTTGTTGGAAATATGACAAGTTAAGAGTTAAATGTAGATATTCTTAATACATAAAATGTAATTAGATCTCTAGTGGTGATAATTAAGGATGCTTGCAGGATTGGGTTAAACTATTGAGGTGGCCAAAATGGATCTGGGCATAAAGAGGTAAGGATGAAGAAACAGTGAGTGGTGGGGGTGGAGCACGCCAATTGGACATAAAATAATGAAGCCATAATTTTATTGTTGAAAGAGGAGCAGATTGGAAAGAACAGTCTCCGCCTGGCTCCGGAAAATCTTTTAGTTTGGCAAATAAAAACTCCATATAGCCATTTTTTCATTGCCAATTTTTTTTTCTCTATTTATGTATGAGAACAATGCTCTGCTTCATTCCAAAAATATATTTAATCCTATTACTCATTGTTAAAACTATCTATATGTATATTTTAATCTCTCTGTCATAGCTATTGTCTATTTATTTATATTATATTTATTTTTCTGTCTAACTAGTTCACTAAGACACCAGCAATATGTAGAGGAAAAAGGTGCTCTGCTAGCAGGAAAGGTTCTTGATCATAAACCAGGTAGATAAATATTATCTATCTATCTTCTTTTACATGCCCCTTATTTACTAGTGAACTCCTTGCCAATTGTCCTTTTGTATTTAACCTGTTACCGACCATGGACTTCTATGCTCGTTGTCAGGGTCCGGATGGTTATGCAGTGAGGATACTGGTGGTGGATCCTCTGTGTCAGTGGGGTGATGACGTGGGCCGTACCAGGGGAACGGAGTCTAAGGGGTTACTGGTTTTCACCAGAGCCCGCCGCAAAGCGGGATGGACTTGCAACGGCAGGTAACCCCCAGGTCGTTCCACCCAATAGCGACTCAACCCCAGCTGACGGCTGAGACAGGCGCGGTACAAGGGATAAGGCAAGAGCAAGGTCGGACGTAGCAGAAGGTCAGGGCAGGCAACAAGGATCGTAGTCAGGGGCAACGGCAGAGGGTCTGGAACACTGGCTTGGAACATACACAGGAACGCTTTCACTGGCACTGAGGCAACAAGATCTGGCCATACCAGAAGGGGAAGTGGGTTTTTATGCTGAGGACACAGGTGAGTGTACTGATTGGGCCATGCGCCAATCAATGGCGCACTGGCCCTTTAAATCTCACAGAGCCGGCGCGCGCGTGCCCTGTGGAGCAGGGCCGCACGCGCCGGGACTGAGCCGACACGGGTAGCATCCCCGCCAGTGACACTAATGCAGCGCTCCCGGTCAGCGGGTCTGACCAGGGCGCTGCGTGGAGGTGAACGCCACAAGCGCTCCGGGGAGGAGCAGAGACCCGGAGCGCTCAGCGTAACAGTACCCCCCCTTGGGTCTCCCCCTCTTTTTGGAGCCCAGGAACCTGTGAATGAGCTCCTTGTCGAGGATATTTTCCTCGGGTTCCCAAGACCTCTTCCTCGGGTTCCCAAGACCTCTCTTCGAGAATTTTTTTTTTTTTTTACCTCTGACCACTTTGGAAGTGAGAATTTCCTTTACAGTGAAGACATCAGAGGAACCAGAGACAGGAGCTGGAGTGACAACCTTGGGGGAGAAGCGGTTAAGAACGAGAGGTTTGAGAAGTGAAACATGAAAGGAGTTAGGAATGTGGAAAGAAGAGGGAAGAAGAAGTTTGTAGGAGACAGGATTGATTTGACTCTTGATTTTAAATGGTCCAAGGTAACGTGGACCCAGCTTGTAACTGGGAATGCGGAAGCGGATATACTTGGCTGAGAGCCACACTTTGTCCCCAGGAGCGAAGACAGGAGGAGTTCTTCTCTTCTTATAGACATGACTCTTCATACGAGACGAGGCCAGTAGGAGCGACTTTTGAGTCTCCTTCCAGATGACAGAGAAGTCCCGGGTAACTTCATCTACAGCAGGCAATCCAGAAGAAGTGGGAATGGGGAGGGGGGGCAGAGGGTGACGGCCGTACACGACAAAGAACGGGGATTTGGCAGAGGATTCCAAATTTTTTAAATTGTACGAGAATTCAGCCCAGGGTAGAAGGTCGACCCAATTGTCTTGACGGGAGGAGACAAAATGTCGCAAATAGTCACCAAGAATCTGGTTTACTCTCTCTACTTGTCCATTGGATTGGGGGTGACAGGAGGACGAGAAATTTTATTTGATTTTTAATTGGTTACAGAGAGCTCTCCAAAATTTCGACACAAATTGAAAGCCTCTATCCGAGACGATATGCGTGGGTAGCCCGTGAAGGCAAAAAATATGCAGAAAAAATTGCTTCGCCAATTGTGGTGCAGAAGGAAGACCTGGAAGCGGAATGAAACGTGCCATTTTGGAGAAACGATCAACGACCACCCAGATGACGGTGTTGCCATGGGATACAGGCAGATTCGTAATAAAATCCATGGCAATTTGGGACCATGGCTGCTCGGGAACGGGTAAAGGAAGGAGGAGTCCAGCAGGCTTCTGGCGAGGGGTTTTATTCCGGGCGCAAACTGTACAGGCTCGAATGAAATCAGTGACGTCACCCTCCAGCGTAGGCCAACAATACAAACTAGAAATAAGCTGGATGGACTTCTTGATGCCAGCATGTAAATCAAGGACAACATATTTCATATGCAAATATATTTATTCAAGTCAAACATAAGTTTCATATAACGACTGTTGGGGGGCCAGTGGTATTTACATATACATAGAAAGATATTGTAGATGGGATCACGGATGGCCAGGGGAAGACTAGTCTTTCCCTATATAGTGGCCCTGCCTAGCGGTACTGCAGGTCCCCTGTCCTTGTGACCTGGGCCTACACTGGAACCTCCTAGTGACCCTAGGTTACAAAGGGGACTATCAGTCCTAGTACTGTATCGCTAAGGAACAGTTGAGCTTGGCCCATATCCCATAAGATCCATACAGAATTAGACATACATGTGGTAAAATACAGTACAGTATCTAGACCCGAGGGTTGTATCCAGGGGTATATAGAAGTATTAACTTTACAGACCAACAGTTATATGTGTTGGATAACTGCAGGTACAAATATGCATTTGACAGAGATAGCATTAATCCAACGCGTTTCGCTAATCCGTGTGGCTACAGATAGCTCATCAGGGATTATAGTTAGCGAATACTGTAAACATAAAGGGTCATGAGGGACCACACAAGGGGTAAAAGTGCATAATCACATGTAAATGAAGCAATGTACAGTGGATATACTTATATGATGATATATTTTGAGAGTGACACACTGCTCTGGACAGCTGCGTACAGGTAGCAATCTTAAGTCCGGGTGCTTGATGACACCTGTTTATGTGATGAGAGGAGTCTCCACTCCGACGTAGAGTAAGTAGATAGGATCTGATGACGAGATCCCACAGGTGCGTGATGTAGTCCGGTCTGTGGGCCTCCAGAGGGGAGTTTAGGACGGAGGATGATGTCCAGATTATGTATTCCCGGGGAAAAGGGAAGGATCAGATAAAGGAATCGGGATGGGTGAGTATGTCCTGGTCCCTTGGCGTCCGGGTGAAGCGGCTGTCCGTGCGTCAATGCCAGCATGGCCAGCAAGGTGAGAGGAATGTCCCCATTTGAGGATCTTGAGGCGCTGGCGTGGAGGGACAAAGGTCTTTCCAGGAGGAGTTTGTCCAATAGAAGCTGGAGCAGAGGAGACCAGGCACTCAGGAGGTACAATATGCTGCAGAGGGACTTCGGATTCGGTGGCCTCAGAGGAACGTGAAAGGGCGTCAGCCCTGACATTTTTGTCTGCAGGACGAAAGTGAATCTCGAAGTTAAAGCGGGCAAAAAACAACGACCACCTAGCCTGGCGAGGATTCAGATGCTGGGCAGACTGGAGGTACGAAAGATTCTTGTGGTCAGTGTAAATGACAATGGGGTGTTTGGAACCCTCCAATAGATGCCTCCATTCTTCGAGTGCTAACTTGATGGCTAGAAGTTCACGATCTCCAATGGAGTCATTTTTTTCTGCCGGAGGGAAGGTTTTAGAAAAGAAACCACAAGTAATATTATGTCCGGTAGAGTTTTTTTGTAGAAGTACGGCTCCGGCTCCGACTGAGGAGGCGTCCACTTCCAGCAAGAAAGCTTTCGATGGATCAGGTCTGGAAAGCACTGGAGCAGAAGCGAAGGCAGTTTTGAGGCGGTTGAAGGCCTCATCCGCTTGAGGAGGCCATGATTTAGGGTTGGCATTCTTCCTGGTCAAGGCCACAATAGGGGCCACAATGGTGGAAAAATGGGGAATAAACTGTCGGTAGTAATTGGCAAATCCCAGAAAACGTTGGATAGCACGGAGTCCAGAAGGGCGTGGCCAATCTAAAACCGCTGACAGTTTGTCTGGGTCCATTTGAAGTCCTTGGCCAGAGACTAGGTAACCTAGGAAAGGAAGAGATTCACATTCAAAGAGACATTTTTCCATTTTGGCATACAGGTGATTTTCGCGGAGTCTCTGGAGCAATAGACGGACATGACTACGGTGTTCCTCTAGTCTAGAGGAGAAAATCAAGATGTCGTCTAGGTAAACCACAACACAGGTATATAACAAGTCCCGAAATATCTCATTAACGAAGTCCTGGAAGACTGCAGGGGCGTTGCAGAGCCCAAAGGGCATAACAAGATATTCGAAATGTCCGTCTCTGGTATTGAATGCGGTTTTCCACTCATCCCCTTTCCTGATGCATATAAAATTATATGCGCCCCTTAAGTCCAATTTAGTGAAATCAGAGATCAAAGGCAGGGGATAGTGGTTTTTGATGGTGATTTTATTTAAACCGCGGTAGTCAATGTATGGCCGTAAGGAACCATCTTTTTTAGAAACAAAGAAGAACCCCGCTCCAGCAGGGGATGAGGACTTTCGAATGAATCCCCTCTGTAGATTTTCCTGGATATAGTCGGACATAGCTTGAGTCTCTGGGGCGGACAGAGGGTAGATCCTGCCTCGGGGTGGAGTAGTACCAGGAAGGAGGTCAATAGGGCAGTCATAAGGCCTATGAGGTGGTAAAGTCTCTGCTTGTTTTTTACAGAAAACATCGGCAAAGTCCTGGTAGGCCTTGGGAAGACCTGGTATAGGTGGAGCCACAGGGGTTTGGCAAATGGGAGCAGACATGAGGCAATGTTTGAGACAAGATGAACCCCAACTCTTGATCTCCCCGGTGGTCCAGTCAAGGGTGGGAGAATGACGTTGGAGCCATGGCAGACCGAGGAGGATTTCAGAGGTGCAGTTGGGTAGGACAAGAAATTCAATTTTTTCGTGATGCAGTCCAATGTACGTAAGCAGGGGTTCTGTGCGGTAACGCACAGTGCAGTCCAATTTTTCTCCGTTGACTGAAGAAATGTAGAGCGGTCTGTTGAGACTGGTCACTGGGATGTTGAACCTATTAACAAAAGAGGCCAAAATTTCCTGCAGAACCGGAGTCCAAGAAGGCCACAGCTGAGAAAGAGTTAGCAGAAGGAGAAATCTGCACAGGCACAGTGAGACGTGGAGAAGCAGAATTCACACCTAGAGCTGTCTCACCTTTGTGAGGTAACGGGGTGCATGTCTCCTGACGCGGAGGGCGGATAGGACAGTCTTTTAGGAAGTGTTCGGTACTAGCACAGTACAGGCATAGATTCTTGTTACGGCGGCGAGTCCTCTCTTGTAGGGTCAGGTGGGACCGATCCACTTGCATAGCCTCCTCGGCAGAAGGCACAGGAACAGATTGCAGTGGACTTGAGAAGAGAGGAGCCGGAGAGAGAAATCGCCTGGTGCGAACAAGATCCTTTTCCTGTCGGAGCTCCTGGCGTCTTTCAGAGAAACGCATGTCAATGCGGGTGGCCAAATGGATAAGTTCAGACAGGTTAGCAGGAATTTCTTGTGCGGCCAGTACATCCTTGATGTTGCTGGATAAGCCTTTCTTGAAGGTCGCGCAGAGGGCCTCATTGTTCCAGGATAATTCTGAGGCGAGGGTTCGAAACTGGATGGCGTATTCGCCTACGGAAGAACTTCCTTGGACTAGGTTCAGCAAAGCAGTCTCGGCAGAGGAGGCCCGGGCTGGCTCCTCGAAGACACTACGAACTTCAGTGAAGAAGGACTGGACAGTGGCAGTGACAGGATCATTGCGGTCCCAGAGTGGTGTGGCCCATGACAAGGCCTTTCCAGACAGGAGACTAACCACGAAAGCCACCTTAGACCGTTCTGTGGGGAATCGGTCCGACATCATCTCCAGGTGTAGGGAACATTGAGACAGGAAACCACTGCACAGTTTAGAGTCCCCATCAAATTTGTCTGGCAGGGACAGGCGGAGGCTAGGAGCGGCCACTCGCTGCGGAGGAGATGCAGGAGCTGGCAGAGGAGATGGTTGCTGAAGCTGTGGCAGAAGTTATTGTAGCTTGACGGTCAGTTGGGTCAGCTGCTGTCCTTGTTGCGCTATCTGTTGAGATTGCTGGGCGACCACCGTGGTCAGTGACAACTGGCAGCGGGACCTCAGCGGGATCCATGGCCGGATCTACTGTCAGGGTCCGGATGGTTATGCAGTGAGGATACTGGTGGTGGATCCTCTGTGTCAGTGGGGTGATGACGTGGGCCGTACCAGGGGAACGGAGTCTAAGGGGTTACTGGTTTTCACCAGAGCCCGCCGCAAGGCGGGATGGACTTGCAGCGGCAGGTAACCCCCAGGTCGTTCCACCCGATAGCGACTCAACCCCAGCTGACGGCTGAGACAGGCGCGGTACAAGGCATAAGGCAAGAGCAAGGTCGGACGTAGCAGAAGGTCAGGGCAGGCAGCAAGGATTGTAGTCAGGGGCAACGGCAGAGGGTCTGGAACACTGGCTTGGAACATACACAGGAACGCTTTCACTGGCACTGAGGCAACAAGATCCGGCCATAACAGGAAAGGGAAGTGGGTTTTTATGCTGAGGACACAGGTGAGTGTACTGATTGGGCCAGGCGCCAATCAATGGCGCACTGGCCCATTAAATCTCAGAGAGCCGGGGGGGCGATCCACTGCTGAGGTAGCCTGAGGGCTTACCTCTGCTCCTGTGCCAGCTCCGGCGCTCTGAATGATAAAGCCTGGCAGGACCAGCCTTTATCAATCGAGTGCAGAGCACACAGATCAATGTGGTTCTATGGAACAACATTGATCTGTATGAGGAATCAAATGATTCCTCCTAAAAGTCCCCTAAGGGAACTAAAAGTGTAAATAAAAAAGTTTTTAAAAAGTTTAAATATACACACATATTAACGCCTTCCTTATTAAAAGTTTAAATCCCTCCCTTTTCTCAAATTCCATATAAAAATATATAAACATAATAAAATAAACATATGTGGTATCGCCATGTGTGTAAATGTCTGAAATATAAAAATATAAAGTTAATTAAACCGCACGATCAATGGCGTACGTGCAAAGAATTTCAACATCCAAAATAGTGTATTTTGGTCACTTTTTATACCATAAAAAAATGAATAAAAAGCGATCAAAAAGTGCAATCAAAACAAAAATCATACCAATTAATACTTCAGATCACGGTGCAAAAATACCACCCTGTATGCAGAAAAAAAAAAGTTCTAAGGGTCAGAAAAGGACAATTATAAATGTTATGATTTTTTCCAAAAGTATGACAAAATCAACCTATATATGTAGGGTATCATTTTAATCCTATGGACCTACAGAATAAAGATAAAGTGTCATTTTTACCGAAAAATTTACTGTGTAGAAACAGAAGCCCCCAAAATTTGCTAAATTGTGTTTTTTCTTAAATTTTGTTGCACAATAATTTTTTTCCGGTTTCACCATAGATTTTTGGGTAAAATGACTGATGTAGAATTGGTGTTGCAAAAAATAAGCCCTCATATGGATTTTTAAGTGCAAAATTTAAAGGGTTTTTGAAAGGTAAGGCAGAAAAAACAAAAGTGCAAAAACAGAAAAATGCTTGGTTCTTACGGGGTTAAAGTGTAACTGACAGCCAGGTCACCTGTATTAAACCCAATACACAGGGTTATAGTGCGGGTCAACCGGATTACAACGCGGTATCACTTACTCAGTTACAGTCATGTCCGTAAATGTTGGCACCCCTGAAATTTTTCTAGAAAATGAAGTATTTCTCACAGAAAAGGATTGCAGTAACACATGTTTTGCTATACACATGTTTATTCCCTTTGTGTGTATTGAAACTAAACCAAAAAAGGAAGGGAAAAAAAGCAAATGGGACATAATGTCACACCAAACTCCAAAAATGGGCTGGACAAAATTATTGGCACCCTTAACTTAATATTTGGTTGCACACCCCTTGGAAAAAATAACTGAAATCCTATAACCATCAATAAGCTTCTTAAACCTCTCAACTGGAATGTTGGACCACTCTTCTTTTGCAAACTGCTCCAGGTCTCTCTTATTGGAAGGGCGCCTTTTCCCAACAGCATTTTTAAGATCTCTCCACAGGTGTTCAATAGAATGTAGATCTGGACACATTGCTGGCCACTTCAGAACTCTCCAGCGCTTTGTTGCCATCCCTTTCTGGGTGCTTTATGATGTATGTTTGGGGTCATTGGGGATTATTCATCAAGAGTGGTGTAGGTGAACGTCTTTTTACCCCATTCATTCATGTGGATGAAACTGTGTACTGGAGCTGATCACATTTCTTACTTCAGTACACCACTTTGTATGGTGAATCCTCTGCGACTTTTTGTGCTACCTTTTTATCCTGTGCGACAAAATGTGTGACTTTTCAATAATGCTGTCAACAGTCAGTTTTGTAAGCCAAGTCAGGGCTGGTGTAGAATTGCGCCTAACTGAGCGCAGTTGCGTCAAAAGATGAGACAAACTGAAAAGTCGCATTTCATGAATACCTGACCACTGCATGATTTCAACTGATATCATGACTTGATATGTTCCTTTAGAAAAACCTTCTAAGGCTGCATTCACATATCATTTTTAGATTACGGGTGCCGGATCCGGCTGGGGGAGTGGCAAACCGGGCTCTCACATACCCCAGCCGGACCAGCGCTGAACTCCATTTACTTTAATGAGCCGACTGGAGTAAAACGTTGACTCCGGTTGGCTCATTTCTGACCCGTATGCGGTTTCCTGACAGAACCTAAAACCGTAGTATACTACGGTTTTAGGTCCGGTCACAAAAACCAGATACAGGTCAAAAATGAGCCGACCCGAGTCACAGTTTGACTCCAGTCGGCTCATTAAAGTAAATGGAGTTCAGCACTCGCTGAATGGAGTTCAGACTTTTCATTGAGACTTTTGCTTTAGGCTGCATTCACATCTCGTTTTTACATTACGGGTGTCGGATCCGGCTGGGAGAGGGGCAAACCGGGCTCTCCCGTACCCCAGCCGTATCCGACACCCGTAATGTAAAAACGAGATGTGAATGCAGCCTAAATCAAAAGTGGCAATGAAAAGTCTCAACAGCATCTGAGACAAACTGTGAGACAAATGTACACCACAAAATCAGGGTAAAACCAATGATAAATTCCCCCCATTGTCCTGCTGGAAGACCCAAGATCTCGGACTCAAACCCAGCTTTCTGACACTGTGCTGTACAGTGCGACCCACAATTTGTTGGTAATCCTCAGATTTCATGATGCCTTGCACACATTGAAGGCACCCAGTGCCAGAGGTATCAAAACAACCCCAAAACATCATTGAACCTCTACCAAAAAGCTCTATCTTGGTCTCATCTGTCCACAAGACATTTTCCTAGAAGGATTTTGGCTTACTCAAGTTCATTTTGTCAAAATGTATTCTTGCTTTTTTATGTCTCTGTGTCAACAGTGGTGTCCTCCTGGGTCTCCTGCTATAGCGTTTTATTTAATTTAAATGTTGACGGATAGTTCGCATTGACACTGATGCTCCCTGAGCCTGCAGGACAGCTTGAATATCTTTGGAACCTGTTTGGGGCTGCTTATCCACCATCTGAACCATCCTGCGTCGACACCTTTCATCAATTTTTCTCTTCTGTGCACGACCAGGGAGATTAGCTACTTCTTGCAAACTTCTTGATAATGTTGCGCACTGTGGACAAAGGCAAATCTAGATCTCTGGAGATGGACTTGTAACCTTGAGATTATTGATATTTTCCACAATTTTGGTTCTCAAGTCCTCAGACAGTTCTCTTCTCCTCTTTCTGTTGTCCATGCTTAGTGTGGCACACACAGACACCCAATGCAAACACTAAGTGAATGTCTCTCCTTTTTATCTGCTTTCAGATGTGATTTTTATATTGCCTACACCTGTTACTTGCCCCAGGTGAGTTTAAAGGAGCATCACATGCTTGAAACAATCTCATTTTTCCACAATTTTGACAAGGTGCCAATAATTTTGTCCAGCCCATTTTGGGAGTTTGGTGTGACATTATGTCCAATTTGCTTTTTTCCTCCCTTTTTTTGCTTAGATCCAATGCACACAAAGGGAATAAACATATGTATAGCAAAACATGTGTTACTGCAATCCTTTTCTGTGAGAAATACTTCATTTTCTAGAAAAATTTCAGGGGTGCCAACATTTATGGCCATTACTGTACATATATATAATGCAGGAATGTAGGTGCACTACTGTGGTAGATGTAGACAATGACATTGGCTAACCCTCAACACTGATGTTAAAATTGAGACATTAGCGAGTATATCTTTGCATGAACTACATACCTGAACCCGCACACCAACGCCAAGGTTTCTCAAGTGGCACGGGACCTAACACTAAACCTGCCTGTGCGTGATAAGCAAAACCAGGGGCCAGTGGGCAATTACGGCAGCATTGTTGTTGTTTACATTTTATACTTGGAGGTGTGTAAACTCCATATGTAATGTGCCTTGAACACTTACTAGGCAGAATTAAGGTGCACATGTGAGGCCAGCAACTATATCAGCCAACTTAGGTGGGGCTTATAGTCTGCCTCCCTCCTCCCATTGTATGTGTGCTCAGCCACACTGGAGGTTACCTGGGGGGAGGCTGTGAGTCGTCCTAATGCTGCCGTAATTGCCCACTGGCCCTTGGTTTTGCTTATCACGCACAGGTAGGTTAGTGTTAGGTCCCGTGCCACTTGAGAAACCTTGGCGTTGGTGTGCGGGCTCAGGTATGTCCTTCATACAAGGATACACTGGCTAATGTCTCAATTTTAATATCAGTGTTGAGGGTTAGCCAATGTCATTGTCTACATCTTATTCAAATCTTTACACATCCACACCGTCTATCTGGTGTAGGATCTTATTGTGGCACTTGTAGTCTGCTGCAGGCATCCCCAATTGTATGCATTTTTATGCTGGGGATTGCCCCTAGCAATGGACTACAAGGGCAGGATCTGCTCCCCCAGCATAAATGCACAATTGTACAACTGCATTTGGGGTTGAGCACCTCCAGCCATTTGAGACCACGTTTTTGTTGTTGCACACACATATATATATATATATATATATATATATATATACCTAACTCTGCAGTGCACACATTTCACTTCTTAAGAACAGCTCTATAGTAAAGCTGAAACATTGCTGTTTTTATTGGTGAATAATTAACCAGTATTTTCCCTATATTTTGAGTGCCGTGCTTGGTTTTAGACTCAATCCATCTATCTATCTATCCATGTCTCATAGCTATTGTCAATTTACTATTATTATATCCATCTCTTAACAAAACTCAATAAAGCAATGTTGAAAAAATTGTTGTTAAACAAACTCAGGCTGGTACTGCTGCAATACCACTGCCACAGAGGACCCCTAGAAATGGCAGATGGGTTACTGTAGATTCTGGAAGACTTAGAGTTGTGGATAGAAGACATGTCCCACAGTCTGTGGTTCTCCATAATTCATTTGCAGCACTTTCAGAATGTAAGGGCAACATAGATATTGGCTCAAGCGCAGAGCGTGAGGAATCATCAACTCCTATGTCTAATGTATGCAAGACTGCAGCCAATGACAAAAAAGATAAAGTGAAGTCTGAAAGGAAGCAGCTGTTGCTAGGTGATACAATCATAAGAAGTGTGGAGCTTAAGGAAAATGGTTTTGTGAGCTGTCTCCCTGGTGCTACTGCTAGAAGAGATAGAAGACGTATTCTTAATACTGTTAGGCAAGCAAAGCAGGAAGGGGACATGGATTTTCTTGACCGTCTAGGGACAAATGACCTGGCTTACAATTAAGTTTCAGAGGTGAAGGAATCTTTTATCACACTTGGTAATGATGTACAGGATTTTGCATCCACTGTTTCATTTTCTGAAGTTCTGCCTGTGCATAATGTTCAGAATGATAGGCAGAGGCGCAATTAGGAGTTCAACTTATGGCTTAGTAAATGGTGTCAAGAACAAGGATTTGGCTTTCTGTCTCATGATAGCTCTACTTGGAATAGAAAGGAACTGTTCGAAAAAGATGGTTTGCATCTTTCTCTCAAGGGAACGAATGTACTCAGTGAACAATTCCAATAATTTTCAAAGGAATATTTAAACTAGGAAGGGGGGGGGGGGACAAAAGAGTGATAATTCATGAGTCCAATTGCCCCCTGAAACAATGCCAGAACATATCAGTAGCACAGAGTTTAAGAAATGACGAGCTCAGAGCCCTGTCTACAAATGCTCACAGTTTAGGTAATAAAATCAATGAACTTGAGTCAATAATGTCATCTGAGAATATAGATTTAGTGGCTGTTACTGAGACATGGTTTAATGAAAGTAATGACTGGGACATAACCATACCAGGGTACTGTAACACCTGCTCTCCAGTCGGACACGCCGGCTGTGAGCGCTCTCTTCTTATGTCCCTGCTGCCGGCGGGGCTGGGATTTGCATTGTGGAACGCACCCTCATGCGAATCCCAGCCCGTCACTCACCTCCCTCATCTTCTGTCTCTCTGTGCCCCCGCCTCATAGGAGCTCTTTTACTTAAAGGGCCAGTGCTCGATTACTCAAGTGTCTACACCTGTCCCCTGTCCTTAAATATCAGCTCCTCCCTTGATTCCCAGACGGATCTTTGATTACCTTGTGCCATAGTGAAAGTCTGTGTCCCTGTTACTGTGTACCTGTTCCTTGCTACCTTACCTCCCCTGTACCTGTGTTACTTGCCCTGACCTTCTGCCATCTTGCCATGTCCTGCCAGTCTCCTTCTATGCCACGCCACCTCCCAGCTAGCTGTGTGGACGAGTCGTGCCAGGGGTAGTGACCTGGGTGCCGCAGCAAGACCATCCCGCATAGCGGCGGGCTCTGGTGAAAACCAACAGCACCTTAGACTCCGCTCCCTGGCACAACACTCGTCATCATCCACAAATGCCCAGAGGATCCACCACCTGCTTTGTCCCGTTACAGGCACTTTTTATACAGAAGAGACAGAGAAGGCAAGAAAGGGGGAGGGGTGGCCCTGTATGTGAAAGATAGCATAAAAATCTGACCTAGTACAAGTTAGTGAGGCAAACATAGAGTCAGTTTGGGTTACATTACAGTTTGGTAAACATGCAGTAACTCGTGTAGGTGTCATATATAGACCACCTGGCCAAGTTGAATTAGATGATCTACTAGTTGAGGAAATAGCTTAAATGACAATGAAAGGAGAAGTTATCATTATGGGAGACTTCAATCTTCCAGATATAAACTGGAAAACCAAAATAGCTAGTTCCTCCAGGAGTACAGATATTCTAAATTCTCTACTGGGATTATCTCTACAACAAGTGGTTGAGGAGCCAACCCGAAGGGAGGTCATTTTGGATTTGTTATTCACAAATGGGGATTTGGTATATGATGTTACTGTAGGTGAAAGCTTGGGATCTAGTGATCACCAGTCAGTGAAGGAGTTACACCACACAAAAATAAAAGTTTTAGATTATAGAAAAACTGACTTTTCAAAAATTAGATTAGTCATAAATGAGTCCCTATTCGACTGGGACAGTTTACATGGAGTCCAGAAGAAATGGGACTCCTTAAAAGATGCATTATCGAAGGTAACCGAAAATTTCACTAGACTTGTCAGTAAAAGCAGGAAAAGGAAGAGACCGCTGTGGTACCCAGCAGAAGCTAGCATTTAGTAATTATTAAAAAAAAATAGGGAAATCTACAAGATTAGGCAGAAAGAGGCCAAGCAAATTATAAGAACTTCTAAAGCACAACCAGAAAAAAAACTAGCTTAATCTGTAAAAAAGGGGTTAAGACATTCTTCAGATATATAAATGAAAAATGGAAATTAAAACAAGGAATAACTAAATCAAAAACAAAGGAAGGAAGGTATGCAGAAGAGAAAAAAGGGCTAGCAGACTGCCTTAATGAATACTTCTGTTCAGTTTTTACAGAAGAAAAACAAAGAAAAGGACAACAATTAGGAAGGAAGACCATTGAATCGTTTGATACATGTGTCTTTACAGAGGAAGATGTTCTATGTTTGCTGTCTAAAGTTAAGACAAATAAGTCACAGTGGCCTGTTGGGATACACACAAAATGTTTAAAAGAGCTTAGAGGTGAACTAGCAAAACCGTTAACAGATTTATTTAAACAATCACTGGTAACAGGAGTCATCCCGGAAGATTGGAAATTAGCAAATGTCGTGCCCATTCACAAGAAAGGTAGTAGGGGGGAATCAAGCAACTATAGGCCAGTTAGTCTGACATCAATAGTGGGGAAATTAATGGATAGGATTGTGGAACATCTAAAATCCCATGAATTGCAAGATGAAAAACAACATGGGTTTACTTCAGGGAGATCATGTCAAATAAATCTTTTTGATTGGGTGACGAAAATAATAGATGGTGGAGGGGCAGTAGATTTTGCATATCTAGATTTTAGGAAGGTTTTTGGCACTGTCCAACACAGAAGACTTATCAATAACTACAGTCATTGAACTTGGACTCTCATATTGTTGAGTGGATTAGGCAGTGGCTAAGTGACAGACAACAGAGGTATGTAGTCAATGGAGAATATTCAGAGCAAGGTCTTGTTACCTCAGGGATCAGTACTGGGGCCAATTTTGTTTAATATCTTCATTAGTGATATTGCAAATGGTCTCGATGGTAAGGTATGTCTTTTTGCTGATGACACAAAGATATGTAACATGGTTGATGTTCCTGGAGGGATACGCCAAATGGAAAAGGATTTAGGCAAACTAGAAGAATGGTCAGGACTCTGACAACTGAAATTTAACGTGAATAAGTGCAAGATAATGCACCTGGGGCGTAAAAACCCCAGAATATAGAATATTTACATAGTTACATAGTTAGTTACATAGTCAGTCCTGACCTCAGTATCTGAGGAGAGGGATTTAGGAGTAATTATTTCAGAAGACTTAAAGGTAGGAAGACAATGAGCAGCAGGAAATGGTAGCAGAATGCTTGGATGTATAGGGAGAGGTATAAGCAGTAGAAAGCGGGAAGTGCTCATGCCACTGTACAGAACACTGGTGAGACCTCACTTGGAGTTTTGTACGCCACACTGGAGACCATATCTCCAGAAGGATATAGATACTCTAGAAAAAGTTCAGAGAAGAGCTACTAAACTAGTACATGGACGGTATGATAAAACTTACCATGAAAGGTTAAAGGACATTAACATGTATAGCTTGGAAGAAAGAAGAAACAGAGGGGATGTGAAAAAAACAATACATAAAGGGAATCAAACTGTAAAGGAGGAGAGCATATTTAAAAGAAGAAAAACTACCACAAGAGGACATCATTTTAAATTAGAGTTTACAAATACAGTGAAGGAGTTTAACACCTTAACGACCATGGACGTGTATACATGTCCAGGCAGGATGCACGTTCCCACACCAGGACGAGTAAACACATCCATGGTTCTCATGGGTGCTGCCCAGTGCACCCACGAGATCGCGGCAGGGACTCGGCTGTAACACACAGCGGGGACCCTGCCGCACTGCTGGGACTGAAGTAAACTTTGGTCCCGGCAGTTTAACCCTTACAGGCCGTGGGCTGTAAGGAGTTTTGACAGAGGGAGTGGGAACCCTCTGTCTCTCTCTCCTGTAGCATCCAGCAACAATCGCAGGGTACTGCTAGTTACCTGGGCAGCCGGGGGTCTTTACAATACCTGCTAGTGTAAAACTGGCAGGCAGCATATAACTGCAATGCTAAGTATTCCAAAGCGTAAAAAAATTATATAAAATAAATAAAATTGATAAAGTAAAAAAAGTGTAAAATTAGTTTTTAAGTGTAAAAAAAAATTAAAATATACTTTTATTAAATAAATATAATGAAAAATTAAAATGCATAATGTGTAGGATCACATAGCGCACATCCGCAGCATATTACATGCTGCGGATGCCCGCCAGGAGTCACAATAATGAGCTCCCTGCTGCGGCTGGGTATCTTTGTGTGTCCACTCATAGCGACGGATTTCCCGCAAGCGGACACACTGAGCTACCCATCCGCAGCAGTGATCTCGCCCTGTGACTGCTGGGGGGCAATCGCGGTGTCAAATATGCTGCAAATGCGCTCTATGTGACCCTACATTGCATCCCGTTCATGTTGCGTTTCAGCAGCATGTTAGAGGTATCCGTTAGCATCACGTCAAAAAAAGGGATGCTGACGTATACTGTAGCAGCTCCATTCATTTCCGAATGAGACTGCTACAGTATACATTGGCATCTCTTTTTTTCATGACAACGGACACCTATGCTGCAGAAATGCAGTAGGAATGGGGACTATTCATATAATGATGCCTGAAAGCCAAAGGGGGCTTCTCTCCTTCTTGGTCCTACCAGGTGGTCAGGCAACCAGATGGGTACTGCCCAGCCCGGTACGAACAGCGTGATAAAATATGGAGCGTATTTCCTCTATTTCAAAAGCGACTTACCAAAATGATGCCCCACAAATAAATAATTTATGGGGAAAAAAAGCTAATTGCTATTTTTTCCCACTGAATTTGAAATAATTCTAGCCACACAATAAGGGTTCAAGGTACTCACTTTTACCCTAGGTGAATACTTTAGGGGGTGTAGTTTCGAAAATGGTGTCAGTTCTAGGGGTGCGGTATTTTTCTGACAACTAGAATGCTTTCCAAGATGAAGTGCGGCCTATCATTTGTATAATGATGGGGCTCCAAATGGGGCTCCTCTCCTTTTGGGTCCCAACATGCAACCAAATATGGCCTAAGCGGGGTATTACCGAACATGGGACAAACAGCGTAATGAAATATGGGGCGCATTTTCTACTTTTCAGATGCAATGTACAAAAAATATGTCCCACAAATTATGCATTTGTGAAAAAAAAGAAAATAAAAATGTTTCCACTGACTTTGTAACCATTCCAGCCACACAAAAAGGACTCAAAGTACTCACTTTTGGTCTAGGTGGATACTTTAGGGGGTGTAATTTCCAAAATTTGGTCACTTGTGGGGGTTCTGTATGGGCCTGGTAGCTAAAACCCTTTGCAGGCATGAAGTGCGGCCTAAAATTAATTCGGCCTAAAATGATGCCCTGAAAGCCAAATGGCGCTCCTCTCCTTCTGGGTCCTACCACGCTGCCAAGGAACCAAATATGGCCTAAGCCAGGGTATTTCCAAACACAGGCCGAGCAGCTTTATAAAATATAGAGTGCATTTCTTTCAATATCAGAAGTGATGTGCAAAAAAATATGTCCCACAAATGATGCATTTGTGAAAAAAGCTCATTTTGAATTTTTAACACTGACTTTGTAATAATTCCTGCCAAAAAAACCCTAGTGAATACCTTGAGGGGTCTAGTTTTTTAAATGATGTACTTATCAAATGTTCAAAATTTCAAGTAAAATTGGTAGGCTTCTAATTTATTTAAAATGTTAATAAAAAACAAAAGAAATGCTTTCAAAATAAAGTACATCTGAAAGACATCTGAAAGTATAAGTTTCATAAACTATTTGGTCAGAAAGTACTTATACTATGTACATAAAGGTCGACTTGTGACAAAAAAAACTATGTCAGAATTATTGTGATTGGCAAAACGTTACCAGAGTTATTCTCTAATAAAGTCAGACATCCCCGATTTGAAAAAACAGGCCTGGTCTTTCAAGGGTGTGCAGGTTTACTTGTATTGGTCCTTAGGGGTTAAACATGCATGGGATAAGCACAAGGCTATCCTTCATATAAGATAGGGCCAGGGACTATTGATAGGTTTCAGTTTATTGGGCAGACTAGATGGGCCAAATGGTTCAGTGAACCAATGTTCAAAAAATTGCGATCCAAACTCAATAAACCAATGTTCAAAATATTTCGACCCAAACTTTATCAAAGATCACAATATAAATGGCAAAATATTGTTGCAGCACTCTACAATCCAGCGAGATAAGTATGGCTTACATTATCATGTCACAGTAAGCAAGCAACATTTCAGTTTTCTCTATGGGCTTAAAAATGGTCCCATAGAGAGGAATAAAACATTGCTTGCTTAGACATGATGGAATAACCTATACTTTTTTCACTGAATTACGCTGCGACAATTTATTACCTATCCTACTGATCTATCTCAAAGTGAATGTCTATTTATTTATATCCTATAATATCAAAAGTCATTTTAAATCCAAATACCCCTTTAACCCCTTAAGGACCAAGGGCGTACAGGTACGCCTTTTCTCCCTGGTACTTAAGGACCAAGGGCGTACCTGTACGCCCGTGGGAATTTCGGTCCCCGCCGCGTGCCGGGCGGGGACCGGACCGGGGTGACTGCTGATATCAATCAGCAGGCCCCCCGCGCAAATGCCCAGGGGGGTCATCAGACCCCCCATGTCGGCGATCGGCGCAAATCGCAAGTGATTTCACACTTGCAATTTGCGCAATTCCGGGTCATTACGGGTCTATGGTGACCCGGTGACCCGGAATATAAGGGGGATCGCGGGTGTCTAAGACACCCACAATCCCTCTGAAGAGATAGGAGTGAGGTGGCACGGGTGCCACCCCTCCTATCCCTGCTATTGGTGGTCTAGACGCGACCACCAATAGCAGATCAGGGGTTAACTTGGGGGGCAGAGGATCGGCGCCGGAGTCCACTTACCCATCTGCGGAGGCTGCGGGCAACAATCGGCGTTGGAGATCGGCGGGCGGCGATGTCGTGCAGCAAGCTCCCTGGATCCGACGGAAGCCGGTAAGTTGCAACAGTGGTCTATATAGTGGTCTCTATACTGAAGCACTCCAGATGTTGCAAAACTACAACTCCCAGCATGCCCAGACAGTTGTTTGGGCATGCTGGGAGTTGTAGTTTTGCAACAGCTGGAGGGCTACAGTTTGAGACCACTATATGGTAGTCTCTGAACTATAGCCCTCCAGATCTTGCAAAACTACAACTGTTTGCTGTCTGGGCATACTGTGATTTGTAGTTTTGCAGCATCTGGGGGGCCACAGTTTGCAGTGGTCTCTTTACTGTAGCTCTCCAGATTTCGCAAAACTGCAAATCCCAGCATGTTGGGAGTTGTAGTTGCGATCCCTCCAGCTGTTGAATAACTACATCTCCCAGCATGCCCTTCGATGATCAGTACATGCTGGGAGTTGTAGTTTTGCAACAGCTGGAGGCACACTGGTTGGAAAATATTGAGTTAGATAACAGAACCTAACTGAAGGTTTTCCAACCAGTGTGCCTCCAGCTGTTGCAAAAGAACAACTCCCAGCATGCACGGTCTGTCAGTACATGCTGGGAGTTATAGTTTTGAAGCAACTGGAGGTTTGCCCCCCCATGTGAATGTACAGGGTACATTCACACGGGCAGGCTTACAGTAAGTTTTCTGCTTCAAGTATGAGCTGCGGCAAATTTTTCACCGCAGCGCAAACTCCTAGCAGGGAACTCACTGTAAACCTTCGACAGTGTGAATGTACCCTAAAAACACAACACTACACTACACTAACACATAATAAAGGGTAAAACACTACATATACACCCCTTACACTGTCCCCCCCAATAAAAATTTAAAACATATTTTACAGCAGTGTTTCCAAAACGGAGCCTCCAGCTGTTGCAAAACAACAACTCTCAGCATTTCTGGACAGCCACTGACTGCTGGGAGTTTAGCAACAGCTGGAGGCACCCTGTTTGGGAATCACTGGCATAGAATACCCCTATGTCCACCCCTATGCAATCCCTAATTTAGTCCTCAAATGCGCATGGCGCTCTCTCACTTCGGAGCCCTGTCGTATTTCAAGGCAACAGTTAAGGGCCACATATGGGGTATCTCCGTACTCGGGAGAAATTACACTACAAATTTTGAGGGGCTTTTTCTCCTTTTACCCCTTATGAAAAGGAAAAGTTGGGGTCTACACCAGCCTGTTAGTGTAAAAAAAAAGAAAATGTTTACACTAACATGCTGGTGTTGCACTTTACTTTTTATTTTCACAAGAGGTAAAAGGAAAAAGACCCCCAAAATTTGTACCGCAATTTCTCCTGAGTACGGAAATACCCCAGATGTGGGCGTAAAATGATCTGCGGGCGCACAACAAGGCTCAGGAGTGAGAGCGCACTATGTACATTTGAAACCTAAATTGGTGATTTGCACAGGGGAGGCTAATTTTACAGCGGTTCTGACATAAACGCCAAAAATAAATACTGACATGTGACCCCATTTTGGAAACCTATAGATCCCTATTAATAGGAATCCAAAAATCCCTAATTTCCCATATATATTCTCTTTATGGTGAACCCACAAGCTTTATTAAAGTAATTGTGCATAAACATATAATGAAAACTCACATGAATTAAAAATTAGCAGAGCAGCAGCTCAGTATTTGAACTAATATCTAGTTACTGTATATCAAGGCCAGTATACTCCAGCCTAATCTGATTGACTATACTAAAGTGGAGATGTCCGGCGTGCCTGCAGTGCACGCTGAGCAATTTCTGAGCTACTGCTTTGCTTTATATTAAAATTGAGTCCCTACTCTGCCCCCCTCGACATGTTTCGCTGCCTCGGCAGCTTTATCAAGAGGTCATATGCCCGCTACCTCTTGATAAAGCTGCAGAGGCAGCGAAACATGTCGAGGGGGGCAGAGTAGGGACTCAATTTTAATATAAAGCAAAGCAGTAGCTCAGAAATTGCTCAGCGTGCACTGCAGGCACGCCGGGCATCTCCACTTTAGTATAGTCAATCAGATTAGGCTGGAGTATACTGGCCTTGATATACAGTAGCTAGTAATTAGTTCAAATACTGAGCTGCTGCTCTGCTAATTTTTAATTCATGTGAGTTTTCATTATATGTTTATGCACAATTACTTTAATAAAGCTTGTGGGTTCACCATAAAGAGAATATATATGGGAAATTAGGGATTTTTGGATTCCTATTAATAGGGATCTATAGGTTGATAAATTAAATTAACCCTCCATATATTGGGCCGATTAGTGAAGAGCCCATTTTGGAAACGACACCCCTCACGGAATGTAACAAGGGGTATAGTGAGCATTAACACCCCACAGGTGTTTTAAAATTTTTCATTAAAGTTGGATGGGAAAATGAAAAAAAAAATTTCCACTATAATGCTGGTGTTACCCTAAATTTTTCATTTTCACAAGGAAAAATAGGAAAAAAGCCCCCCAAAAATTGTAACCCCATTTCTTCTGAGAAAGAAAATACCCCAAATGTGGAGGTAAAGTGCTCGGCGGGTGAACTACAATGCTCAGAATAGAAGGAGCGCCATTGGGATTTTGAAGAGAAAATGTGTCCGGAATTGAAGGCCACGTGTGTTTACAAAGTCCCCATAGTGCCAGAACAATGGACCCCCCCAACATGTGACCCCATTTTGGAAACTACACCCCCCAAGTAATGTAATAAGGGGTGCAGTGAGCATTTACGCCCCACAGGTGTCTGACAGATTTTTGGAACAGTGGTCCGTGAAAATGAAAAATTTAATTTTTCATTTGCTCAGCCCACTGTTCCAAAGATCTGTCAAATGCCAGTGGGGTGTAAATACTCACTGCACCACTTATTAAATTCTGTGAGGGGTGTAGTTTCCAAAATGGGGTCACATGTGGGGGGGTCCACTGTTCTGGCACCACGGGGGGCTTTGTAAACGGCCATGGCCCCTGACTGCCATTCCAAACAAATTCACTCTTCAAAAGCTCAATGGCGCTCCTCCTCTTCTGAGCATTGTAGTTCGGCCGCAGGGCACTTGACGTCCACACATGGGGTATTTCCATACTCAGAAGAAATGGGGTTACAAATTTTGGGGGGTATTTTCTGCTATTAACCCTTGCAAAAATGTGAAATTTGGGGGGGAAACACACATTTTAGTGAAAATATATATTTTTTTTACATATGCAAAAGTTGTGAAACCCCTGTGGGGTATTAAGGCTCACTTTATTCCTTGTTACGTTCCTCAAGGGGTCTAGTTTCCAAAATGGTATGCCATGTGTTTTTTTTTTTGCTGTTCTTGCATCATAGGGGCTTCCTAAATGCAACATGCCCCCCAAAAACCATTTCAGAAAAACGTACTCTCCAAAATCCCCTTGTCGCTCCTTCGCTTCTGAGCCCTCTACTGCGCCCGCCGAACACGTTACGTACACATATGAGGCATGTGCTTACTAGAGAGAAATTAGGCTACAAATACAAGTATACATTTTCTCCTTTTACCCCTTGTAAAGATTGAAAAATTGGGTCTACAAGAATCATGCAAGTGTAAGAAATGAAGATTGTCAATTTTCTCCTTCACTTTGCTGCTATTCCTGTGAAACACCTAAAGGGTTAAAACGCTGACTGAATGTCATTTTGAATACTTTGGGGGGGGGGGGGTGCAGTTTTTATAATGGGGTCTTTTATGGGGTATTTCTAATATGAAGACCCTTCAAATCCACTTCAAACCTGAACTGGTCCCTGAAAAATAGTGAGTTTGAAAATTTTGTGAAAAATTGGAAAATTGCTGCTGAACTTTGAAGCCCTCTGGTGTCTTTCAAAAGTAAAAACTTATCCATTTTATGATGCAAACATAAAGTAGACATATTGTATTTGTGAATACATTTTTTTTTTATTTGGAATATCCATTTTCCTTACAAGCAGAGAGCTTCAAAGTTAGAAAAATGTAAAATTTTTAATTTTTTCATCAAATTTTGGGATTTTTCACCAAGAAAGGATGCAAGTTACCACAAAAATTTTCCACCATGTTAAAGTAGAATAGGTCACGAAAAAACTGTCTCAGAATGATAACTAAAAGCTTTACAGAGTTATTAATGTTTAAAGTGACAGTGGTCAAATGTTCAAAAAACGCTCTGGTCCTGAGGTGTAAAATGGCCTGGTCCTTAAGGGGTTAATATAAATGGCTTGAAAGTGCAATGCAATGCACAAGTTGAGTGATTTTCCCAAAGCAACCAATCACAGCTCAGCTTTCACTTTACCAGAGCTTGATAGCTGAGCTGTGATTGGTTGTTGTGGAAAAATCTATCCACTTTTAGTCTCACACATTTGATAAATCTGGGCCATTATAGTCAGCATTTCAGCTTCCTAAATTCAAAATTTGTAATATCTAAATCTCAAAATTTGTAATATCTAAATCTCTTCATGTGCACCATAAATTTTTTGTTCTTCTAAAGGTTAAATGACCTACATCCCTGTACTCTTCTTCTCATCCATGGATCTAATCACGTCCTGGTTTCCTCTCTGAACTGTGACCTGGTTGTTGCTGTGCATCTAAGCACACCCTTTCCCACAATCCCCCTTGCATACTAACACAGTAGTGAATAATGAGCAATATACAGCCGAACTGAGCATGTCTGACCGTCTCTTTAGAGATGAGCAAACTTTAAAAAAATTTGATTTGTCCGATTCGCCTAATTTTTCCCATTTTTTTTTTAATCCAAATTTATTCACGGCGAATCTATATTTAGAAAGGCTATTTCTGGCATACAGAGAGCCTCAATAGGGGTGTAGAACACTTTGCTGTATTCTAACACGCATATGGAGTGCGCTGGGGTAGTGAAATAATACTGTTATTCAATCATTAAGCCATTTCATGACTTGTTTCATGTTTTCTGTTTCTGAATTGTATTCTGAATTGCCTTATGTGCCTCACATGCCTTATATGTCGATACATCATATATCATTGAAGTTACTTGTACTTTTGAACATTTTTCAATAAACTTTGAATATAAAAAAATATATACTGTTATTTAGAATAACATGCAGATTACCGGACCGGCATCGCTTTTAGAATCATTGCCGTACAGCAGCACAATTACAGAGCCTGGAGGTGACATCAGTGTGAGGAGACCATATAGTGGCTGAATGACACAGTGTGGAGGTGTTGGCAGCAGGAGGAGACCATATAGTTGCTGAATGACACATCGTGGAGGTGATGGCAGCATGAGGAGACCGTATAGTGGCTGGATGACACAGCTTGGATGAGGCTGAAGCATGAGGAGACCATATAGTGTCTGAATGGCACAGCATGGAGTTGGTGGCAGATGAGGAGACAATAGGGCCTTACAATCTCTAATAATAAAAGATGAATTTTGAAATTGCAATTGAAGATGTATGGTACCTAGTGCTACCATAAACATATGTAGGTAATGTCCTAGGCTCAGCAGCATCACTAAACCATGTAGTTGCTATATGACACATACAGGAGCAGGCAGCAGCATGAGTACACAAGAGGGATTCACGACCCTTAACATTAAAAGGTGAATGTTAAAATCTCTATTGAAGATGCATGTTAGCTAGTGCTACCATCCAAAAAGGTAAGGCCCAAGCCCAGAAGCATCAGTAAGCCAAGTAATTCCTGAAAGACTCAGGTTTAGTCAGGAGCATCAGCAGTACACTGAGGGTTCCATAACCAGGGCCGCCATCAGGGGGGTATAACCCATACACCTGTATTGGGCCCGGAGCTTCAGGGGCCCAGACGTCTCTGGACCTTTTTATTTTATTTTATGGCTTGTCACCCCCCTGATGGCGGCCCTGCTTGTCAGTGAGTGACTGCAACTGTCACTCACTGACCGCTGGGTGCCCGCAAGGACTATGACCGGGCCTCATAGTTCGGGGGGCCCGCACATTTATTTCTATGGCGCAGGCCCCTTAAGAATTATGGCAGAGCCGGACAGGCCAAGGGCTGATTGGAGTACAGAGGTGCAGGGGGGTTATGGGGTGATGAGTGGTGGTGGGGGGGATGATGAGAGGTGCAGGGGGGTTATGGGGATGATAAGAGGTGCAGGGGGGTGATGGGGATGATGAGAGGTGCAGGGGGGTTATGGGGATGATAAGAGGTGCAGGGGGTTATGGGGATGATGAGAGGTGCAGGGGGGGTTATGGGGGTGATGAGAGGTGCAGGGGGGGTGATGAGAGGTGAAGGGGGATTATGGGGGTGATGAGAGGTGGTGGGGGGGTTATGGAGGTGATGAGTGGCGCAGGGGGGGTGATGAGAGGTGAAGGGGGGTTATGGAGGTGATGAATGGTGCAGGGGGGGTGATGAGAGGTGAAGGGGGTTATGGGGGTGATTAGAGGTGCAGGGGGGTAATGGGGGTGATGAGAGGTGCAGGGGGGTTATGGGGGTGATGAGAGGTGCAGCGGGGTTATAGAGGTGATGAGTGGTGCAGGGGGGTATTGAGAGGTGCAGGGGGGTTATGGGGGTGATAAGAGGTGCAGGGGGGGTTATGGGGGTGATGAGAGGTGCAGGGGGGTTATGGAGGTGATGAGTGGTGCAGGGGGGTATTGAGAGGTGCAGGGGGGGTTATGGGGGTGATAAGAGGTGCAGGGGGGTTATGGGGTGATGAGAGGTGCAGGGGGTTATATGGGTGATAAGAGGTGCAGGGGGGCTATGGGAGTGATAAAAGGTGCAGGGGAGCAATGGGGGTGATAAGAGGTGCAGGGGGGTTATGGGGGTGATAAGAGGTGCAGGGGGGCTATGGGGTGATGAGAGGTTCAGGGGGATGATGAGAGGTGCAGGGGGGTTATTGGGGTGATAAGAGGTGCAGGGGGGTTATGGGGGTGATAAGAGGTGCAGAGGGGGGGGGTTATTGGGGTGACAAGAGGTGCAGTTTTTTTTGGGGCAGGGGTTATGAGAGGTGCAGGGGGTTATGGGGGTGATAAGAGGTGCAGGGGGGGCTAGGGGGGGATAAGAGGTGCATGGGGGTTATGGGGGTGATGAGAGGTGCAGGGGGGGCTATGGGGGTGATGAGAGGTGCAGGGGGTTATGGGGGTGATGAGAGGTGCAGGGGGGGTTATGGGGGTGATAAGAGGTGCATGGGGGTTATGGGGGTGATAAGAGGTGCAGTGGGGTTGTGGGGGTGATAAGAGGTGCAGGGGGGGGGGCTATGAGGGTGATGAGAGGTGCAGGGGGGGTTATGGGGGTGATGAGTGGCGCAGGGGGGTGATGAATGGTGCAGGGGGGTGATGAGTGGTGGGGGGTGATGAGTGGTGGTGGTGGGGGGGTGATGAGAGGTGCAGGGGGGTTATGGGGCTGATGAGAGGTGCAGGGGGGTTATGGGATGATGAGAGGTGCAGGGGGGGTTATGGGGGTGATGAGTGGTGGTGGGGGGGATGATGAGAGGTGCAGGGGGGTTATGGGGCTGATGAGAGGTGCAGGGGGGTTATATGGGTGATAAGAGGTGCAGGGGGGCTATGGGAGTGATAAGAGGTGCAGGGGAGCAATGGGGGTGATAAGAGGTGCAGGGGGGTTATGGGGGTGATAAGAGGTGCAGGGGGGCTATGGGGTGATGAGAGGTGCAGGGGGGTTATTGGGGTGATAAGAGGTGCAGGGGGGTTATGGGGGTGATAAGAGGTGCAGGTTTTTTTTTTTGGGGGGGGGGGGGGTAATAAGAGGTGCATGGGGGTTATGGGGGTGATGAGAGGTGCAGGGGGGGCTATGGGGGTGATGAGAGGTGCAGGGGGTTATGGGGGTGATGAGAGGTGCAGGGGGGTTATGGGGGTGATAAGAGGTGCAGGGGGGTTATGGGGGTGATAAGATGTGCAGGGGGGTTATGGAGGTGATAAGAGGCGCAAGGGGGGCTATGAGGGTGATGAGAGGTGCAGGGGGGTTATGGGGGTGATGAGTGGGGCAGGGGGTGATGAATGGTGCAGGGGGGGTGATGTGTGGTGGGGGGTGATGAGTGGTGGTGGTGGTGGGGTGATGAGAGGTGCAGGGGGGTTATGGGGCTGATGAGAGGTGCAGGGGGGGTTATGGGATGATGAGAGGTGCAGGGGGGGGTTATGGGGGTGATGAGTGGTGGTGGGGGGATGATGAGAGGTGCAGGGGGGTGATGGGGATGATAAGAGGTGCAGGGGGGTTATGGGGATGATAAGAGGTGCAGGGGGTTATGGGGGTGATAAGAGGTGCAGGGGGGCTATGGGGTGATGAGAGGTGCAGGGGGGTGATGAGAGGTGCAGGGGGTTATGGGGGTGATGAGAGGTGCAGGGGGGGCTATGGGGGTGATGAGAGGTGCAGGGGGTTATGGGGGTGATGAGAGGTGCAGGGGGGGTTATGGGGGTGATGAGAGGTGCAGGGGGGGTTATGGGGGTGATGAGTGGTGGTGGGGGGATGATGAGAGGTGCAGCGGGGTTATGGGGATGATAAGAGGTGCAGGGGGGTTATGGGGATGATAAGAGGTGCAGGGGGTTATGGGGATGATAAGAGGTGCAGGGGGTTATGGGGGTGATGAGAGGTGCAGGGGGGGTTATGGGGGTGATGAGTGGTGGTGGGGGGATGATGAGAGGTGCAAGGGGGTTATGGGGATGATAAGAGGTGCAGGGGGGTTATGGGGATGATAAGAGGTGCAGGGGGTTATGGGGGTGATAAGAGGTGCAGGGGGGCTATGGGGTGATGAGAGGTGCAGGGGGTGATGAGAGGTGCAGGGGGTTATGGGGGTGATGAGAGGTGCAGGGGGGGGCTATGGGGGTGATGAGAGGTGCAGGGGGTTATGGGGGTGATGAGAGGTGCAGGGGGGGTTATGGGGGTGATAAGAGGTGCAGGGGGGTTATGGGGGTGATAAGAGGTGCAGTGGGGTTGTGGGGGTGATAAGAGGTGCAGGGGGGGGGCTATGAGGGTGATGAGAGGTGCAGGGGGGTTATGGGGGTGATGAGTGGCGCAGGGGGTGATGAATGGTGCAGGGGGGTGAGGAGTGGTGGTGGTGGGGGGGTGATGAGAGGTGCAGGGGGGTTATGGGGCTGATGAGAGGTGCAGGGGGGTTATGGGATGATGAGAGGTGCAGGGGGGTTATGGGGGTGATGAGTGGTGGTGGGGGGGATGATGAGAGGTGCAGGGGGGTTATGGGGCTGATGAGAGGTGCAGGGGGGTTATATGGGTGATAAGAGGTGCAGGGGGGCTATGGGAGTGATAAGAGGTGCAGGGGAGCAATGGGGGTGATAAGAGGTGCAGGGGGGTTATGGGGGTGATAAGAGGTGCAGTTTTTTTTTTTTTGGGGGGGGGGGGGGTAAAAAGAGGTGCATGGGGGTTATGGGGGTGATGAGAGGTGCAGGGGGGGCTATGGGGGTGATGAGAGGTGCAGGGGGTTATGGGGGTGCTGAGAGGTGCAGGGGGGTTATGGGGGTGATAAGAGGTGCAGGGGGGTTATGGGGGTGATAAGATGTGCAGGGGGGTTATGGGGGTGATAAGAGGCGCAAGGGGGGCTATGAGGGTGATGAGAGGTGCAGGGGGGTTATGGGGGTGATGAGTGGGGCAGGGGTGATGAATGGTGCAGGGGGGGTGATGTGTGGTTGGGGGTGATGAGTGGTGGTGGTGGGGGGGTGATGAGAGGTGCAGGGGGGTTATGGGGCTGAAGAGAGGTGCAGGGGGGGTTATGGGATGATGAGAGGTGCAGGGGGGGTTATGGGGGTGATGAGTGGTGGTGGGGGGGATGATGAGAGGTGCAGGGGAGTTATGGGGCTGATGAGAGGTGCAGGGGGGTTATGGGGGTGATAAGAGGTGCAGGGGGGTTATGGGGGTGATAAGATGTGCAGGGGGGTTATGGGGGTGATAAGAGGCGCAAGGGGGGCTATGAGGGTGATGAGAGGTGCAGGGGGGTTATGGGGGTGATGAGTGGGGCAGGGGTGATGAATGGTGCAGGGGGGGTGATGTGTGGTGGGACGTGATGAGTGGTGGTGGTGGGGGGGGTGATGAGAGGTGCAGGGGGGTTATGGGGCTGAAGAGAGGTGCAGGGGGGGTTATGGGATGATGAGAGGTGCAGGGGGGGTTATGGGGGTGATGAGTGGTGGTGGGGGGGATGATGAGAGGTGCAGGGGAGTTATGGGGCTGATGAGAGGTGCAGGGGGGGTTATGGGGGTGATGAGTGGTGGTGGGGGGATGATGAGAGGTGCAGAAGGGTTATGGGGATGATAAGAGGTGCAGGGGGGTTATGGGGGTGATGAGAGGTGCAGGGGGGGTTATGGGAGTGATGAGTGGTGGTGGGGGGATGATGAGAGGTGCAGGGGGGTTATGGGGATGATGAGAGGTGCAGGGGGGGGGTTATGGGGATGATAAGAGGTGCAGGGGGTTATGGGGATGATGAGAGATGCAGGGGGGGTTATGGGGGTGATAAGAGGTGCACGGGGGATGATGAGAGGTGAAGGGGGGTTATGGGGGTGATGAGAGGTGGTGTTTTTTTTTGAAGGTGATGAGTGGTGCAGGGGGGGTGATGAGAGGTGAAGGGGGGTTATGGAGGTGATGAGTGGTGCAGGGGGGGTGATTAGAGGTGAAGGGGGTTAGGGGGGTGATTAGAGGTGCAGGGGGGTTATGGGGGTGATGTGAGGTGCAGGGGGGTAATGAGAGGGGCAGTGGGGGGTTATGGGGGTGATAAGAGGTGCAGGGGGTTATGGGGGTGATGAGAGGTGCAGGGGGGTTATGAAGGTGATGAGTTGTGCAGGGGGGGTATTGAGAGGTGCATGGGGGATATGGGGGTGATAAGAGGTGCAGGGGGGTTATGGGGGATGAGAGGTGCAGGGGGTTTATGGGGGTGATAAGAGATGCAGGGGGGGGCTATGGGGGTGATAAGAGGTGCAGGGGGTTATGGGGGTGATAAGAGGTGCAGGGGGGCTATGGGGTGATAAGAGGTGCAGGGGGTTATGGGGGTGATAAGAGGTACAGGGGGGCTATGGGGTGATGAGAGGTGCAGGTGGTTATGGGATGATGAGAGGTGCAGGGGGGGGTTATGGGGGTGATGAGTGGTGGTGGGGGGATGATGAGAGGTGCAGGGGAGTTATGGGGCTGATGAGAAGTGCAGGGGGGGTTATGGGGGTGATGAGTGGTGGTGGGGGGGATGATGAGAGGTGCAGGGGGGTTATGGGGATGATAAGAGGTGCAGGGGGGTTATGGGGGTGATGAGAGGTGCAGGGGGGTTATGGGGGTGATGAGTGGTGGTAGGGGGATGATGAGAGGTGCAGGGGGGTTATGGGGATGATAAGAGGTGCATGGGGGTTATGGGGGTGATAAGAGGTGCAGGGGGGTTCTGGGGGTGATAAGAGGTGCAGGGGAGCTAGGGGGGATAAGAGGTGCATTGGGGCTATGGGGGTGATGAGAGGTGCAGGGGGGGCTATGGGGGTGATGAGAGGCGCAGGGGGGCTAGGGGGGATAAGAGGTGCATTGGGGCTATGGGGGTGATGAGAGGTGCAGGGGGGCTATGGGGATGATGAGAGGTGCAGGGGGTTATGGGGGTGATGAGAGGTGCAGGGGGGGTTATGGGGGTGATAAGAGGTGCAGGGGGGTTATGGGGGTGATAAGAGGTGATAAGAGGTGCAGGGGGGTTATGGGGGTGATAAGAGGTGCAGGGGGGCTATGAGGGTGATAAGAGGTGCAGGGGGGTTATGGGGTGATGAGTGGTGCAGGGGGTGATGAATGGTGCAGGGGGGTGATGAGTGGTGGGGGGTAATGAGTGGTGGTGGTGGGGGGGATGATGAGAGGTGCAGGGGGGTTATGAGGCTGATGAGAGGTGCAGGGGGGGTTATGGGATGATGAGAGGTGCAGGGGGGGGGTTATGGGGGTGATGAGTGGTGGTGGGGGGGATGATGAGAGGTGCAGGGGGGTTATGGGGCTGATGAGAGGTGCAGGGGGGGTTATGGGGGTTATGAGTGGTGGTGGGGGGGATGATGAGAGGTGCAGGGGGGTTATGGGGATGATAAGAGGTGCAGGGGGGTTATGGGGCTGATGAGAGGTGCAGGGGGGTTATGGGGGTGATGAGTGGTGGTGGGGGGATTATGAGAGGTGCAGGGGGGTTATGGGGATGATAAGAGGTGCAGGGGGGTTATGGGGATGATGAGAGGTGCAGGGGGGGTTATGGGGATGATAAGAGGTGCAGGGGGTTATGGGGATGATGAGAGATGCAGGGGGGGCTATGAGGGTGATGAGAGGTCCAGGGGGTTATGGAGGTGATGAGTGGTGCAGGGGGGTGATGAGTGGTGCAGGGGGGGGGTGATGAGTGGTGGTGGGGGGGGGGTGATGAGAGGTGCAGGGGGGTTATGGGGCTGATGAGAGGTGCAGGGGGGTTATGGGATGATGAGAGGTGCAGGGGGGTTATGGGGGTGATGAGTGGTGGTGGCGGGATGATAAGAGGTGCAGGGGATTTATGGGGCTGATGAGAGTTGCAGGGGGGTTATGGGGATGATGAGTGGTGGTGGGGGGGATGATGAGAGGTGCAGGGGGGTTATGGGGATGATAAGAGGTGCAGGGGGTTATGGGGGTGATGAGAGGTGCAGGGGGGGTTATGGGAGTGATGAGTGGTGGTGGGGGATGATGAGAGGTGCAGGGGGGTTATGGGGATGATGAGAGGTGCAGGGGGGGGGTTATGGGGATGATAAGAGGTGTAGGGGGTTATGGGGATGATGAGAGATGCAAGGGGGTTATGGGGGTGATGAGAGGTGGTGTTTTTTTTTGGAGGTGATGAGTGGTGCAGGGGGGGTGATGAGAAGTGAAGGGGGGTTATGGAGGTGATGAGTGGTGCAGGGGGGTTGATGAGAGGTGAAGGGGGGTTATGGGGGTGATGAGAGGCGGTGTTTTTTTTGGGGGGTGATGAGTGGTGCAGGGGGGGTGATGAGAAGTGAAGGGGGGTTATGGAGGTGATGAGTTGTGCAGGGGGGTTGATGAGAGGTGAAGGGGGGTTATGGGGGTGATGAGAGGCGGTGTTTTTTTTGGGGGGTGATGAGTGGTGCAGGGGGGGTGATGAGAAGTGAAGGGCGGTTATGGAGGTGATGAGTTGTGCAGGGGGGTTGATGAGAGGTGAAGGGGGGTTATCGGGATGATAAGAGGTGCAGGGGGGTTATGGGGGTGATGAGAGGTGCAGGGGGGTTATGGGGGTGATGAGTGGTGGTAGGGGGATGATGAGAGGTGCAGGGGGGTTATGGGGATGATAAGAGGTGCAGGGGGGTTATGGGGGTGATGAGAGGTGCAGGGGGGTTATGGGGGTGATGAGTGGTGGTAGGGGGATGATGAGAGGTGCAGGGGGGTTATGGGGATGATAAGAGGTGCATGGGGGTTATGGGGGTGATAAGAGGTGCATGGGGGTTATGGGGGTGATAAGAGGTGCAGGGGGGCTAGGGGGGATAAGAGGTGCATTGGGGCCATGGGGGTGATGAGAGGTGCAGGGGGGGCTATGGGGGTGATGAGAGGTGCAGGGGGGCTAGGGGGGATAAGAGGTGCATTGGGGCTATGGGGGTGATGAGAGGTGCAGGGGGGGCTATGGGGGTGATGAGAGGTGCAGGGGGTTATGGGGGTGATGAGAGGTGCAGGGGGGGTTATGGGGGTGATAAGAGGTGCATGGGGGTTATGGGGGTGATAAGAGGTGCAGGGGGGTTATGGGGGTGATAGGAGGTGCAGGGGGGTTATGGGGGCGATGAGAGGTGCAGGGGGGTTATGGAGGTGATGAGTTGTGCAGGGGGGGTATTGAGAGGTGCAGGGGGGTTATGGGGGTGATAAGAGGTGCAGGGGGGTTATGGGGGTGATAAGAGGTGCAGGGGGGTTATGGGGGGATAAGAGGTGCAGGGGGTTATGGGGGTGATAAGAGGTGCAGGGGGCTATGGGGGTGATAAGAGGTGCAGGGGGGGTTATGGGGGTGATAAGAGGTGCAGGGGGCTATGGGGGTGATAAGAGGTGCAGGGGGTTATGGGGGTGATAAGAGGTGCAGGGGGGCTATGGGGTGATGAGAGGTGCAGGGGGGTGATGAGAGGTGCAGGGGGTTATGGGGGTGATGAGAGGTGCAGGGGGTTATGGGGGTGATGAGAGGTGCATGGAGGGTTATGGGGTGATAAGAGGTGCAGGGGGGGTTATGGGGGTGATAAGAGGTGCAGGGGGTGTTATGGGGGTGATAAGAAGTGCAGGGGGTTATGGGGGTGATAAGAGGTGAAGGGGGGGCTATGGAGGTGATGAGAGGTGCAGGGGGCTATGGGGGTGATGAGAGGTGCAGGGGGGGCTATGGGGGTGATGAAAGGTGCAGGGGGGGCTATGGGGGTGATGAGAGGTGCAGGGGGTTATTGGGGTGATGAGAGGTGCAGGGGGTTATAGGGGTGATAAGAGGTACAGGGGGGGTTATGGGGGTGATTAGAGGTGCAGGGGGGTTATGGGGGTGATAAGAGGTGCATGGGGGTTATGGGGGTGATAAGAGGTGCAGGGGGGGTTATGGGGGTGATGAGAGATGCAGGGTGGTTATGAGGGTGATAAGAGGTGCAGGGGGTTATGGGGGTGATGAGAGGTGCAGGGGGTTATGGGGGTGAGAAGAGGTGCATGGGGGTGTTGAGAGGTGCAGGGGGGGTTATGGGGGTGATGAGAGTTGCAGGGGGTTATGGGGGTGATGAGAGGTAAAGGGGGTTATGGGGGGTGATGAGAGGTTTGGCAGAGGGTTTATGGGGGTGATGAGGAGTGATGAGGACACAAAGGATACGAGGGAGTGTATATGTATATATGATGTGTATGCATGTATGGCAGTATTATATTCAGGGTACAGTGTGTGGCAGTATTATATTTAGTGGGTACAGTGTATGGCAGTATTGTATTCAGGGGTACAGTGTATAGCAGTATTATATTCAGGTTACAGTGTGTGGCAGGATTATATTTAGTGGGTATAGTGTGTGGCAGTATTAAATTTAGGGTACAGTGTGTGGTAGTATTATTTTCAGTGGATACAGTGTGTGGCAGTATTATATTCAGTGGATAGTGTGTGGCAGTATTATATTTAGTGGGTACAGTGTGTGGCAGTATTATATTTAGTGGGTACAGTGTATAGCAGTTTTATATTCAGGGTATAGTGTGGGGCAGTATTACATTCAGGTTACAGTGTGTGGCAGGATTATATTTAGTGGGTACAGTGTATGGCAGTATTATATTTAGGGTACAGTGTGTGGCAGTATTATATTTAGTGGGTACAGTGTATATAAGTATTATATTCAGGGTACAGTGTGGGGCAGGATTTTATTTAGGGTACAGTGTATAGCAGTATTATATTTAGTGGGTACAGTGTATAGCAGTATTATGTTTAGGGTACAGTGTGTGGCAGTATTATATTTAGTGGGTACAGTGTATAGAAGTATTGTATTCAGGGTACAATGTGGGGCAATATTATATTCAGGGTACAGTGTGTGGCAGAATTATATTTAGTGGGTACAGTGTATGGCAGTATTATATTCAGGTTACAGTGTCTGGCAGTATTATATTCAGGATACAGTGTGGGGCAGTATTATATTCAGGGTACAGTGTGTGGCAGGATTATATTTAGTGGGTACAGTGTATAGCAGTATTATATTCAGGGTACAGTGTGGGGCAGTATTTTATTTAGGGTACAGTGTGGGCAGTATTATGTTCAGAGTACAGTGTATGGCAGTATTATACTCAGGGTACAGTGTATAGCAGTATTATATTCAGGGTACAGTGTGTGGCAGGATTATATTCAGGGTACAGTGTGGGGCAGTATTATATTTGGGGTACACTTTCTGGCAAGGTTATAATGATTACTGTCTTCATGCAGAGGATGAGGATCTGCTGACAGTGAGGAGCCAATGATGTCTGGATGTCAGACTCTGCAGAGAAGATGGAGCTGGAGGAAGACCTGGTCTCTGGACCAGATGAAGAAGAAAAGATAACAGAGAAGATATCACTCAAGTCAGAAGACGTCACTCAGGTCACTGATCTCATTGTGTGTTCTCCTGACTGTCCCATCAGAGCTGTAGTCACTTGTAAGTTCTGCATTGATGATGGGTAAAACTGTGTCCAATCTGTGTCTCTCCAGCTGTTACAAAACCACAACTCCCATTGCCAGAGGCTCTTCAGATATAATGGAGTTTTAGCTTTCCAACAGCTGGAGAATCACTTCAACCGAGGTGATCGGTGGGGGGTCTCAGCTGTTGGACCCCCACCAAAAAAATGGGCTGCTTATTATAAAATGCCCAGGCCCTGGGGGGGTCATTTTTTGCATTGGGGCCCTGTGGTTTCTAGCTACACCCCTGTGCACGGCCGCTGCGCATTGATCCAGCATTGGGGGCAACGGTTAACAGCAAACCATATAATTGTTGTAGGCCCCTCTTTGCTAATAGTTTTCCCCGCATATAGTTGTATACCTCTCTGAGAGGGGCCCAGGCCTACCACAACTATGTGGGCAACTATTAACAGAGGGGCTTATGCAAATTATATGGAGCCCCCTATATAGTTTGGGTAGGCCCCTCTCTTAATAGTTGCTTCCATATAGTTTGGGTAGGCCCCTCTATAGTTGCTTCCATATAGTTTGGGTAGGCCCCTCTGTTAATAGTTGCTTCCATATAGTTTGAGTAGGCCCCTCTGTTAAAGGAGTAGTCTGGTGAAAAATAACTTATCCCCTATCCAAGGATAGGGGATAAGTTATAGATCGCAGGGGGGTCCAAGCGCTGGGACCAAGCAAAGCACCTTAATTATGTTTTGCAGTATCCATGGCAGCACAATGAGAGAGCCTGGAGGTGGTAGCATCAGCATGAGGAGACCATAGAGCACCACAATCATAGAGCCTTGAGGTGGCAACATCAGCATGAGGAGACGATAGCGCAGCACAATTAGAAAGCCTGGAGGTGACAGCATCAGCATGAGGAGACCATATGGTGCCAAAATGACAGTGCCTGGAGGTGGTAGCATCTGCATGAGGAGACCATATGGCAGCACAACGACAGAGCCTGGAGGTGGTAGCATCAGCATGAGGAGACCATATGGTGGCACAATGACAGAGCGTGGAGGTGGTAGCATTAGCTTGAGGAGACCATGGAACAGCAGAATGAGAGAGCCTGGAGGTGACAGCATCAGCATGAGGAGACCATATTGCGGCACAATGACAGATCCTAAGGTGGAAGCAATAGCATGAGGAGACCATAGAACAGCACAATGACAGAGCCTGGAGGTGGCAGCAGCATGATGGCCATGCCAACTGAGGGTTGAGTGTGAGGAACCCACCGACTGTTGACTGGGGGTGTCGAATGTCACTTGAGATTAAGTGGATAACCGAGTGAGCCGATCAATCACGGCTGCTGCGTTGTTGGTTGCGACACGACTGCTAGCTAACACTGGTGTGGTGTCCCGGTACCGTATTGCATACCGTACCTTGGTAGAGGTCCCCAAAGTCAGAGTTCCTAGGAACGGTGGGGTCCCTCTTTTCTAGTTAGCCCCTCGCCACTCCTCAATTAGTTAATATTCATCTAAATATAAATGTATATATGTATATTTAAATGCCTACCTGTTAGAGTTGCAGGACCTTAGGTCATGTGACTCGGTATTCAGAACTCTATGGTTTGTTGAAGGACCTTTGGTGGTTCTTGTGTCAGGTGTTCATCCACAATGCAATGTAACGGTGAGTGACAGCTGTTTGGCCCAATCCAAAACCGCTCAGCCTCTGCCCAGATAAGGGAGCTGCAGCCATTAATCTCTCTCTTGGGTTGCTGACTCTGGATGAGGTAGGACCTCCGCAACTTACAAAGACGATTACTAGACCTAAGCCTTGCAGCCTTGGCCTACGCTAAAGACTGAGTTCTTATCATTCCCCGCTATCTCCGCAAGACCACTGGACCTAAACCTACCCCTAAATCCAGCGGATCTATGCTACAAAATCCTTGTAAACTAAAGAGAACTTACAAGGTCCCAAATACCTGTCAATCGCTGCTTCAGCTGTATATAGACTCTGTTATCTGGACTGTTGTTACTGCTGCATGTTACAGAAAATCTTCAGTAAAGTTTCTACAAGTTTTCAGCTAAGCACTGGTTGTGGACAATCCGTTATTCTGGATTCACCTATCGCTCTTGGGAAGGGTGGCGATAGGCCCAACGTTATCTCAGCATTTAACCCTCACCCTGGTGTCACGAGTGACAAGGGTTAATAAACCCCTGATACCTGCTCAGCAACATCCCAGCTACCCTACACCCCCCGAGGCTTATCACAAAGCCTTTTTGGCATCTGACGAACAGGATTCGGGTGTGTGCCTGCTGCTGTTGCCACTAGTGAAAGTGTACTCCACCCAATATAAAGGACTTTATTCATGTGCTGCAAACCGCATTACAGTGTACAAGAGCGGTGCGTGTGGTGTGCATTACAAGGGGGCCACACAAAAAGTAAGGGGGGAGGCGAAGATTTATTCGCTGCAAGAATGTGTAAACTGCTAAATGAATACATGCTACGATCCTCTGGTCCGGTCAGCACAGGAAGAGTTAACCTGCTGCCAGAGAAGCGCGAAAAAAGTCCCGCACTGTGCCCCGTCCCGGCCCTGGGTGTGGCTGTCAAGTTGCTGTATCGCAGCCGAAACGGAACTTAGAGACAGAGGAGTTGTTTCTGGGAGGACCGGAAGTCAGGGCTGCACCGATGACGTTCTTCCTGCCGGCAGCCATTTTGGGGAAGCCCAGCATAAAGGAAACCCTGCACAGCGACCTCTTGAGTCTGCACAGAGAGTCGGAGAGTACAGACATGGAGCAGCATTCCACGTGGTGAGAGGACCAAGATGGCGCCGGAGCAACGGAAAGTTGTGGCGGTCGCAGCCCAACTGTTCCACGAACTTGCCGACCGTCTGCAGCGGTTGTCGTTGGACGAAGAGGGGGACTGCAATCTTTCCCCACTGCCCGACAATGATGATGACTGGCTGGATACACCTCCGGGAGACTGCGCTGGGACACCTGGAGTAGCATTGCCGGTGAGATTGTCCCCTCACCACCGGACTTGGGGCTCGTGGGCTGAGATCCCATCGGAGGAGTCTACAGTGAGTACTCCGCCGGAGGCGGCCTTTTCCTCCTCCTCCAGCCCTGAGCCTGAAATACCCCTATCCAGCCTGCAGAGTGCACGACCGCGCTCACCAAATTTGCCCCAGTGGATTTTTGGGGACGAGCTGGGATTCATCGAATATATGCACGCGGTTCTACAACCTATACCTGGGAAGCCACTCCCACCAATCCCAGCTGCATAAAGAGAAAGGGCCTGTCAGGAAGTCGAGCTGGCTGAGTTGATGGACAAAATGAAGGCTCGACACAGAGAACTGTACGCCCCTAAGCACGTGCATTTGCCTCCTGAGAAGAGAATTCAATATCAGGAGAACACTAAAGAGATGGAGGCACTGTTCATCTGCAAGTGGGATCATCCCCTTAGAACGACGAAAAGCAACTGTGGCCAAGTTCGACAAGGTCAGAGGGTATGGGACACTCATAGATTGTCACACAGGGCAAACCCTCCTTGTAAACTGGCGAGCAGAGGCCATATCTTCATAAAAAGTTCTATTCCCTGGAGGTTGGTGAAATAGTGGAATACACCCCTCGTCCGGGGCCTGCGAGGAAAATGGGCTGCTGCGGTCACCAGACCAACAGCTCCAACACAACTTCCCTTCAAATGCTTCCCCTCTACAGATTGGGGGTTGGATCCTTTCCAGCTGAGGCCGAAATGGCCTGCTCCTGATGCCTCCACCAGCGTACTCAAGGAGGAGGAGCTTCTCCAACAACAGTCATCTTCTTCAGTGTACAGCAAAGTGCCAAGGCCTGCCCAGGACCAGGAAAGTAGGACTAAACTTCGGGCAACAAAGACCGTACCAAGGTCCTCTCAGAGCAATGAGAGTTTGCCTGCTTCCATGGTACCAACGAAAGTGCTGTGGCCCGCTCCTGACATGGAGATGGTGCTAAAACCTTGGCACCAACCTTGATCCCAGTAACCAGGGTGACAAGTAAACCCCTGGTCACTTTGAATCCCAATGTAACCCACTCTACTCTCACCAATGTGGTGTGGGAGAGTTATATTAACTCCCAGCTAGCCCCTGATGTTGGAAGAGCAAGGGGGTCTAGAAGAGGAACCGCAAAAGTTCGGGGAAATGTCTTTTGAAGGACTGTTATGTGATGACTGTTATGTTTCTTCTTGCTAACCATTTTTATTTTTCAGCAACAGAAAAGTTCAAGACATATATACCTAGCAGGACTATGCTAAGACAGTTCAAGTTCCAGTTCAGCAATGTAACCACTAAGCTTGTGCCTGACTATTAGGTCAAGAGACTCCTAGCCAGTAGGAGATTCATAAGTTGGGTGCCCGGCTGATTGTGGTAAGGCCATGTTTACCAATGGACTCCTAGTGTAGGTGAACTGCAGATCCTTACACGCCCATTTTGTGTATGTATCCCTATATTCATAAGACTTTCTTGCTACAAATTGCACTTATCAGGTGTATGCGCCTGAACTTTGTTGGAGTGTTAATAAATATGTAAGTCTGTGTAATAAAAATGTATATGGTTCTTGTACACAGAACAAATAGCTTTGTATCTGTGTACATAAAAAGTAAGTAAGTGTTGTACACAGAAAATTGTCCGCTAGATGCACGTGTACCCAAAAGGAAAAATTGTAAATAATTCTTTTACCCAAGTACATACACTAGAAACATTTAAAAGGTGTTTTAGCAGTTGCTAAAAGGTTGACTCTCCCGGCTCCTCTGAGAGTAGCATTACAATCGCCAATCGCTAGCATCGGTCTCAAAGGACTACTTAGGGTAAACTACCCTTAAGATATCAAGACTAACTTTTGGGCAGTACTTGCACACATAGTACCTTAAATAGCTCACTTAAATGTACTACCTCAGTCTTTTCAGTACACCAAACAAAAATATATCTCACACTCGAGAAACACTTTAGGAGTTGTAGCCTATTGATATTAAATTCATGCCACTGTTATGTACACTAACTTTCTCTTTTTCTTTATTACGTGTGTAAGATGCACTACCTGGCCAGTAGGTTCTCTTGTGAGCTAAAATTATGCACGTATTTCTAAAGGTAACCTAGGCAAGGTTATACTGTCGTGTTCTAGGAGTAAGTAGCGTGTAGCCGATAGACCCTAGCAGCTAAACTTATTGGTGGATAGGCAAGCCAATATACCCTTCTGTGTACTAACAGGTAAACTCGGATGGCAAAAGGTAGAATGTCTTGGTGAGATATATGTGTCTAGACAGCTTGAGACTAAATGTATAGAGAGCTGTGTATGAAAATCCAGGGAGCTTGAGACTAAATGTTGGATAGCTTTATGAATGTCTAGTAAGCTTTAAAAGAAAACCATAAATATCTAGAAAGCTTTAAAGTGTCTAATGTTTGCTCACATTATCTTCGAAGTAAGAAATTATCTCTAGTCAGAGAAAAGTTTTGTCAGGATGTGTAATATGTTTAAATAATCCTGTCCTAGTCCCTCTGGCTTAGGGGTCAAGTGTCGTGGGTCGACTTGTTTTAAGTAAGGGGGTTTGTGGTGTGCCGGTACTGTATTGCATACCATACCTTGGTAGAGGACCCCAAAGTCAGAGTTCCTAGGAACGGTGGGGTCCCTCTTTTCTAGTTAGCCCCTCGTCACCCCTCAGTTAATATTCATCTAAATATAAATGTATATATGTATATTTAAATGCCTACCTGTAAGCGTTGCAGCACCTTAGGTCATGTGACTCGGTATTCAGAACTCTATGGTTTGTTGAAGGACCTTTGGTGGTTCTTGTGTCAGGTGTTCACCCACAATGCAATGTAACGGTGAGTGTCAGCCGTGTGGACCAATCCAAAACCGCTCAACCCCTGCCCATATAAGGGAGCTGCAGCCATTAATCTCTCTCTTGGGTTGCTGACTCTGGATGAGGTAGGACCTCCGCAACTTACTAAGATAATTACTAGGCCTAAGCCTTGCGGTCTTGGCCTACGCTAAAGACTGTGAGTTCTTATCATTCCCCGCTATCTCCGCAAGACCACTGGAACTAAACCTACCCCTAAATCCAGCGGATCTAGAGAACTTACAAGGTCCCAACCACCTGTCAATCGCTGCTTCAGCTGTATATAGACTCTGTTATCTGGACTGTTGTTACTTCTGCATGTTACAGAAAATCTTCAGTAAAGTTTCTACAAGTTTTCAGCTAAGCACTGGTTGTGGACAATCTGTTATTCTGCATTCGCCTATCGCTCTTGGGAAGGGTGGCGATAGGCCCAACGTTATCTAAGCATTTAACCCTCACCCTGGCATCATGAATGACAAGTGTTAATAAACCCCTGATACCTGCTCAGCAACACCCCAGCTACCCTACACCCCCGAGGCTTATCACACTGGGAGCTCAGACCTCTCGTTGTGACTCCAGCTGGCACACACCCCTACTCTGCTGCGACCTCTGCCTGCGCCTGATGAATTTAGGCCTCTGCCACTCCTCTGTGCACGTCCTGGCAATATTCTTCCTGACATACATATTGCGTATATGAGGGGAGTAGAATACGCTTCACTACACTTAAAACAGTATTTGTCTAGAACAGCAGCAGGTGTGTACTATTGGCTGTCCTTTCACAGTATGTAGGCCCTTGACAGATTAACAAGTACAAAATAGAACACTACTTAGATGTAGGTATGCGGTATGCACTTATTAGCGGTATGCACTGATGAGGGCAGAAAAATGCGCTACAGTATGCATTAAAAACTCTGTATTTTTGTAAAACACCAGCCAGTGATTACTAGTGCTTGGACTTTCACAGTATGTAGGCCCTTGACAGATTAACATGTACAAAATGGTACACTTCTTAGATATACGTATGCAGTATGCACTGATGAGGGCAGAAAAATGGACTACAATACGCATTAAATACTCTGTATTTTTGTAAAACACCAGCCGTTGAGTACTATTGCTTGGACGGACCTTCACAGTATGTAGCCCCTTGACTGATTAACAGGTACAATATGGTACGCTACTTAGATGTAGGTATGTGGTATACACGTATGATGGCAGAAAAATGCGCTACAGTACACTTAGAAAACGTATTTTCATAAAACAACAGCCTGTGATTACTTTTCCCTAGCTTTTCACTGTATGTAGGCTTGTTACAGATTAACAGGTACAAAAAAGTGCACTACTTAGATTTAGGTGTGTGGTTTGCACGTATGAGGGCATTCATTGACATCACAAAGGTCAATGAATGCTGATAGGCTGCATCCTGCATGTGCTATAGAATCGAATAAATCTTGAAATTCGTAACAAATTCGGGTTCGTCTGCTTCGATTCGCTCATCTTTAGTCTCAGTGTATGCCCTAAAAAAACTGTCATAACCAAGGGCAACAGGACAAAACAAAGAAGACACTTTGTGCATTGGTAAGAATCTAAATATCTCAAACAGTACATTTTTACATAATGCTTCAATCTTTACCTATTTATCTTTATGGTAAAACCCCTTCCTTTCTTCAATGGATGCTTCTGTAATCAGAATGGTCTTTTTGTGTGTTATTGTAAAATGGTAGCATATTCTGTACAATGTAATTTTTTTTGCTTGCAATATGATACTCCTAACTTTCATCTGCTTGTTTTCAACATTATGACAGATCATGAATATTCAATAACGGTTACACCAAAGCCCAGCCCTCAAAGAAGACACAATTCAACAACTTCCTCACGTTGACAACCGACTGATCAAAAATTTATTTTTTGTAAAAGCACAGTAAAAAATCCCCAGTACCCATAAAACAATATATACATTATTGGACACTTTACAATACATTAGATGGAGAAGCTACAGGACATGGAAATAATTGATGAGATGATAATAAATAAATATATAAATATAAGATACTTAGCACAAAGTGTCATGAAATAACATATGTAAGACACCCCAAAATAGATACAAAAGATGGAACTATCTCAGTCCCAATATACAGTATAGAACATGAGAGTAAAGCAGCCAGAACTACTTTCCTTTATCCCTTTGAATGAACAGAAATTATGTACCAACAAAATAGCTGTATTAAACTTAAAGGGGTATTCCATGAAAAAACATTTTATTTTCATATCAACTGGCTCTAGAAAGTTAAACAGATTTGTAAATTACTTCTATTAAACAATCTTAATCCTACCAGTGCTTATCAGCTGCTGAAGTTGAGTTGTTATTTTCTGTCTGACAAAAGTGTTCTCTGCTGACACCTCTGTCTGTCTCAGGAACTGTTCCTGAGACAGACAGAGGTGTCAGCAGAGAGCACTGTGGTCAGACAGAAAAGAACAACTCAACTTCAGCAGCTGATAAGTACTGGTAGGATTAAGATTTTTTAATAGAAGTGATTAACAAATCTGTTTAACTTTCTAGAGCCAGTTAATATGGAAAAAAAAGTTTTTTCATGAAATTGGATGAGGCTGAAGCATGAGGAGACAATATAGTGGCTAAATGACACAGTGTGAATGTCACGATTCGGCTTCCAGGTAGTGGATCCTCTGTGTCAGCGAGGGAATGGCGTGGACCGTGCTAGTGGACCGGTTCTAAGAGGCTACTGGTGTTCACCAGAGCCCGCCGCAAAGCGGGATGGTCTTGCTGCGGCAGTAGCAACCAGGTCGTATCCACTAGCAACGGCTCAACCTCGCTGACTGCTGAGAAGGCGTGGGACAGAAGGACTAGGCAGAGGCAAGGTCAGACGTAGCAGAAGGTCGGGGCAGGCGGCAAGGTTCGTAGTCAAGATGGATAGCAGAAGTTCAGGTAACACAGGCTTTGGACACACTAAACGCTTTCACTGGCACAAGGCAACAAGATCCGGCAAGGGAGTGCAGGGGCAGTGAGCAGATATAGTCTGGGAGCAGGTTGGAGCCAATTAAGCTAATTGGGCCAGGCACCAATCATTGGTGCACTGGCCCTTTAAGTCTTAGAGAGCTGGCGCGCGCGCGCCCTAGAGAGCGGAGCCGCGCGCGCCAGCACATGACAGCAGAGGATCGGGACGGGTAAGTGACCTGGGATGCGATTCGCGAGCGGGCGCGTCCCGCTGTGCGAATCGCATCCCCGACGGCCATGACAGTGCAGCGCTCCCGGTCAGCGGGACTGACCGGGGCGCTGCGGGGAGAGAGACGCCGTGAGCGCTCCGGGGAGGAGCGGGGACCCGGAGCGCTAGGCGTAACAGTACCCCCCCCTTAGGTCTCCCCTTTTCTTTGTCCGGTAACTGCCTCCCCTGGGATGAGGACACCGGGAAAGAATGGAGGGTTTCCTCAACGGCAGGCAGTACAGCAGGAGTGGGAATGGGGAGGGAGGGCAGAGGGCGAAGCCTGGCACGGGGCAGTGTGACACCAGGACGGGGGCCATGAGGAGGCACTGAGGTTTGCCTGACGGGACTGGGAGGGGGGGAGAGGCACTTCCTATGGCAGGCAGAGTCCCAGTTCTTGATCTCCCCGGTGGTCCAATCAAGGGTGGGAGAATGAAGCCGGAGCCATGGCAGACCGAGGAGGACCTCAGAGGTACAGTTGGGAAGGACGAATAACTCAATCCTTTCGTGGTGGGGTCCAATACACATCAGGAGGGGTTCTGTGCGGTAACGCACGGTGCAATCCAATCTGACTCCGTTGACCGCGGAAATGTAGAGCGGCTTGACGAGACGGGTCACCGGGATGCAGAATTTATTCACAAACGACTCCAAAATAAAATTCCCAGAGGCACCAGAGTCCAAGCAGGCCATGGCTGAGAGGGAGGAGTTGGCTGAAGGAGAAATCCGCACGGGCACCGTGAGACGTGGAGAAGCAGACTTAGAACTAAGAGATGCCACACCCACGTGAGCTGGGTGCGTGCGTGCGTTTCCCAGACGTGGAGGACGGATAGGGCAATCCACCAAGAAATGCTCGGTACTGGCACAGTACAGACAGAGATTTTCTTCCCTACGGCGATTCCTCTCTTCCTGGGTCAGGCGAGACCGATCCACTTGCATGGCCTCCTCGGCGGGAGGCCCAGGCGTAGACTGCAAAGGATGCTGTGGGAGAGGTGCCCAGAGATCTAAGTCTTTTTCCTGGCGGAGCTCTTGGTGTCGCTCAGAAAAACGCATGTCAATGCGGGTAGCTAAATGGATGAGTTCTTGGAGGTTGGCAGGAATCTCTCGTGCGGCCAGCACATCCTTGATGCGACTGGATAGGCCTTTTTTAAAGGTCACGCAGAGAGCCTCGTTATTCCATGATAACTCGGAAGCAAGAGTACGAAATTGGATGGCGTACTCGCCCACTGAAGAATTACCCTGGACCAGGTTCAACAGGGCAGTCTCGGCAGAAGAAGCTCGGGCTGGCTCCTCGAAGACACTCCGGACTTCAGCGAAGAAGGACTGGACTGTGGCTGTGGCAGGATCATTGCGGTCCCAGAGCGGTGTGGCCCAAGACAAGGCCTTTCCTGAAAGAAGGCTTACTACGAACGCCACCTTAGACCGTTCTGTAGGAAACAAGTCCGACAACATCTCCATATGCAGGGAACACTGAGACAAAAATCCACGGCAGAGTTTAGAGTCCCCATCAAATTTGTCCGGCAGGGACAAGCGGAGGCTAGGAGCGGCCACTCGCTGCGGAGGAGGTGCAGGAGCTGGCGGAGGAGATGGTTGCTGCTGTAGCAGAGGCAGAAGTTGCTGTAACATGGCGGTCAACTGCGACAGCTGCTGTCCTTGTTGGGCAATCTGCTGCGATTGCTGAGCGACCACCGTGGGAAGGTCAGCGAGACTTGGCAGTGGCACCTCAGCGGGATCCATGGCCGGATCTACTGTCACGATTCGGCTTCCAGGTAGTGGATCCTCTGTGTCAGCGAGGGAATGGCGTGGACCGTGCTAGTGGACCGGTTCTAAGAGGCTACTGGTGTTCACCAGAGCCCGCCGCAAAGCGGGATGGTCTTGCTGCGGCAGTAGCAACCAGGTCGTATCCACTAGCAACGGCTCAACCTCGCTGACTGCTGAGAAGGCGTGGGACAGAAGGACTAGGCAGAGGCAAGGTCAGACGTAGCAGAAGGTCGGGGCAGGCGGCAAGGTTCGTAGTCAAGATGGATAGCAGAAGTTCAGGTAACACAGGCTTTGGACACACTAAACGCTTTCACTGGCACAAGGCAACAAGATCCGGCAAGGGAGTGCAGGGGCAGTGAGCAGATATAGTCTGGGAGCAGGTGGGAGCCAATTAAGCTAATTGGGCCAGGCACCAATCATTGGTGCACTGGCCCTTTAAGTCTTAGAGAGCTGGCGCGCGCGCGCCCTAGAGAGCGGAGCCGCGCGCGCCAGCACATGACAGCAGAGGATCGGGACGGGTAAGTGACCTGGGATGCGATTCGCGAGCGGGCGCGTCCCGCTGTGCGAATCGCATCCCCGACGGCCATGACAGTGCAGCGCTCCCGGTCAGCGGGACTGACCGGGGCGCTGCGGGGAGAGAGACGCCGTGAGCGCTCCGGGGAGGAGCGGGGACCCGGAGCGCTAGGCGTAACAGTGAAGATGTTGGCAGCATGAGGAGACCATGGCTGAATGGCACAGCCAGGAGTTGGCAGCAGCATGAGTAGACTCTAGACCTTCACAATCCCTAAGATTAAAAGATGAATTCAGAAATTTAAACTGAAGATTTTGGATAGCTAGTGCTACCTTCCATAACAAAATTTTTATTCCCAGGCCCAGTAGCGGTATCAGTAAACCATATATTGCCTGAATGACACAGCCTAAAGTTGGCTGAAGCATGAGTACACACCAGGGCTTCACAATCTCCCCAAAAAAGCACAAGAATTTTTGAAATTCAAAGTGAAGATTTTGGATAGCTAGTGCTACTTACCATAACACATTTTTTATTCCCAGACCCAACAGCAGTATCAGTAAATCATATATTGCCTAAATGACACAGCCTGGAGTTGGCTGAACCATGAAGAGACCCTAGGGCTTCACAATCTCCAAGAAAAAACACAAGAATTTTAGAAATTTTAAATGAAGATTTTGGATAGCTAGTGCTACCTACCATAACAACATTTTTATACCCAGGACCAGCAGCAGTATCAGTAAACCATACATTGCCTGAATTACACAGCCTGGAGTTGGCTGAAGCATGAGGAGACCCCAGGGCTTCACAATCCCCAAGAAAAAACACAAGAATTGTGAGAATTTTAATGAAGATTTTGGATAGCTAGTGCTACCTACCATAACAAAATGGTATCAGTTATGCCTGAATGACACAGCCTGGAGTTGGCTGAAGCATGAGTACACACCAGGGCTTCACAATCCCCCCCCCCAAAAAAAAAATACACAAAAATTGTTTAAATTTAAAATGAAGATTTTGGATAGCTAGTGCTACATACCATAACAACATTTTTTATTCCCAGGCCCAGAAGCAGTATCAGTAAACCATATCTTGCCTGAATGACACAGCCTGGAGTTGGCTGAAGCATGAGGAGACCCCAGGGCTTCACAATCCCCAAGAAAAAACACAAGAATTTTAGAAATGTAAAATGAAGATTTTGGATAGCGAGTGCTACATACCATAACAAAAATTTTATTTCCAGGCCCAGCAGCAATATAAGTAAACTATATATTGCCTAAATGACACAGCTTGGAGTTGGCTGAAGCATGAGGAGACCATTGAAATGTATGATTTTTTAATTTAAATTTAAGATTTTGAAATTTAAATTGAAGGGTACCTCTCATCAAATAAACTTTTGATATATTTTAGATTAATGAATGTTGAATAACTTTCCAATAGCATGTTAATGAAAAATATGCTTCTTTCTATTGTATTTTTCCCGATCAGTCCTGTCAGCAAGCATTTCTGACTCATGCTGGAGTCCTAAACACTCAGAGCTGCCAGCCTGCTTTGTTCACAGCCAAACAGGCTGTGAACAAAGCAGGCTGGCAGCTCTGAGTGTTCTCTTTTGTGAACAAAGCAGACTGGCAGCTCGTAGTGTTTAGGACTCCAGCATGAGTCTGAAATGCTTGCTGCCAGGACTGGTAGGGAGACCCCTAGTGGTCATTTCTTCAAAGTGGAAAATTAAATAGAAAGAAGCATATTTTTTAATAACATGCAATTGTGAAGTTATTCTGCATACATTAATCTATAATATATCAAAAGTTTTTTGGATGAGAGGTACCCTTTAATGATTTTGAAATTGAACTTTTAACTCCAAAGTTTTAGTGTCCCGAACCAAGGCGTGTGGGTACAAAGGGCCAAATCCAACAAGCCCCCACAGGGCTCAAGTGGCCATGAGATGTAGGCGCAATGTCTCCATTGCCCTGACCAGCCATTGTTTCCAACACTTTTCGCCAAGGCAAGCCATGTGAAGAACAGCATGACACCAAGGTGCCCTGCACACATGGTATGTTGAAGGGCCACTGTGACTTGTCAGGGCAGTGGAGGCTGAGGACACAGTGGAGGATGAGGAGGCGGAGTTGCACACTGTCACAGGACCAACGAGCTGACAGAGTGGAGCAGGAAGCAGATGAGTACACAAGAGGGGTTCACAACCCCTAAAATTAAAAGGTGAATGTTGAAATGTCTATTGAAGATGCATGTTAGGTAGTGCTAAACATCCAAAAATGTAAGGCCCAAGCCCAGAAACATCAGTAAGCCAAGTAGTTCCTGAAAGACACATGAGCAGTCAGGAGCAGGCATCAGCAGTACCCAAGAGGGTTTCATAACCTATTCTATTAAGCATGTATTTAGCTAGTACTACCAGAACATATTTGGAGTTAATATCCCAGTCCCAGTAGCATCAGAAAACGATATATTGGCTAAATGACACTGCCTGAAGGTGGAGAAACCATAAGAGGGCCATGTAGTGTCTGAATGGTACAGCCTGAATTGGGATGAAGCATGAGGAGACCATTGAAATACAAGAATTTTAAATAGAAATCTAAGATTTTGAAATTGAGGATTTTGAAATGGAACTTTTAATTCAAAAGTTTTAGTGGCCTGGGCCTGGCATGTGGGTACAAAGGACCTAATCTAACAGGGAGTCCCATGTCACAGGTCAGCACAATGACAGAGCCTGGAGGTGTCATCAGTAGGAGGAGACCATATAGTGTCTGAATGGCACAGCCTGGAGTTGGCTGAAGCATGAGGAGACCCCAGGGCTTCACAAAAATTGTCAGAATGCCACCTGACATTCAAAATAATAAAATGATTGATACGTTCTCTGAAGAAAAGTATCATACAAAATTATGAGTATTGTGTGTTCCAGTGACATTAGCTCATCGGAGGAACAGAAAAACATGATACAACTTAATGAAGAACCACAACAAAGATTGAATGACTTAAAGCCTACTGGAACTTCAAAATGGTAAATCTACCACCTATGATTGAGTCAATTCCAACAGTCGGTGGTCAGTATCCACAGTTCCCTGTTTCTGCTAGTCCTTGGCAATATTCCTTTTATTACTGGTCTGGTATCAACATGGCAATAATGCTGGGAGAGTATATATTGCCTGAATGACACAGCCTGGCGTTGGCAGAAGCATGAGGAGACAAAATAATGGCTGAATGAAACCACTTGGAGGTGGCAGCAGCAGCCTGAGGAGTCCTGAAAGTGACCCAGTGACAGAGTGGTGCGGTGGGTGGCAATACCAGTACCAGGTGATGAAGGTGGCTGGAATGTTTGTAACTGGGGAGCACTGGCTTAAATCTGTTTGGCACTATCTATATTTGTACAGTGTTGGTGTAGCACCGTCATCATTCTACAGGGTGGGCCATTTATATGGATACACCTTAATAAAATGGGAATGGTTTGTGATATTAACTTCATGTTTGTGGCACATTAGTATATGTGAGGGGGGAAACTTTTCAAGATGGGTGGTGACAATGGCGGCCATTTGAAGTCGGCCATTTTGAATCCAACTTTTGTTTTTTCAATAGCAAGAGGATCAGGTGACACATCAAACTTATTGGGAATTTCACAAGAAAAACAATGATGTGCTTGTTTTTAATGTAACTTTATTCTTTCATGAGTTATTTACAAGTTTCTGACCACTTATAAAATGTGTTCAATGTGCTGCCAATTGTGTTGGATTGTCAATGCAACCCTCTTCTCCCACTCTTCACACACTCATAGCAACACTGCAGGAGAAATGCTAGCACAGGCTTCCAGTATCCGTAGTTTCAGGTTCTGCACATCTCATATCTTCACAGAATAGACAATTGCCTTCAGATGACCCCAAAGATAAATGTCTAAGGGGGTCAGATCGGGAGACCTTGGGGGCCATTCAACTGGCCCAGGACGACCAATCCACTTTCCAGGAAACTGTTCACCTAGGAATGCTCGGACCTGTGGTGCTTGACAATCTTGCTGGAAAAACTCAAGGAACGTGCCAGCTTCAGTGCATAAAGAGGGAAACATATCATCATATAGTAATTTTGTATTTCCAGTGGCCTTGAGGTTTCCATTGATGAAGAATGGCTCCACTATCTTTGTACCCCATACACCACAGCATACCATCAATTTTTGTGTTCCAACAGTCTTGGAGGGATCTATCCAATGTGGGTGTCAGACCAATCGCGGTGGTTTTGTTTGTTAACTTCACCATTCACATAAACGTTTGCTGAGGGTCCTGTTCCAATTTTTGTTTTGCCCATTCTGCAGCACCTGAAACTACGGATACTAGAAGCCTGTGCTAGCATTTCTCCTGCGGTGCTGCTATCAGTGTGTGAGAGTGGGAGAAGATGGTTGCATTGACAATTCAACACAATGGGCAGCACATTGAACACATTTTATAAGTGGTCAGAAACTTGTAAATAACTCATGAAAAAATAAAGTTACGTTAAAACCAAGCACATCGTTGTTTTTCTTGTGAAATTCCCAATAAGTTTGATGTGTCACATGACCCTCTTCCTATTGAAAAAACTAAAGTTGGATTCAAAATATCAGACTTCAAAATGGCCGCCATGGTCACCACCCATCTTGAAAATTTTCCCCCCTCACATATACTAATGTGACACAAACAGGAAGTTAATATCACCAACCATTTTATTAAGGTGTATCCATACAAATGGCCCACCCTGTACTCTGATGCATCTGGCATTGGTGGGTGGAAATCCTGGCTGATCCATGCCTGATTCATCTTTACAAAGGTCAGTCTCTCCACATTTTTCGTGGACAGACGGATTCTATTTGAGGTGACTATGGCCCCTGCCGCACTAAACACCTGATCTGATGCCACACTACTGGCTGGGCAGACAGCTTTTCCATGCCATAGCATAGCATTGTACGATAATATTGGTGCTCTACTAGTACAGTCTACTTAAGGAAGACGAGTGGCAATCAGCTGCACCTCCAGTGGCCATTTTAAAGAGAACCAAGACGCAGATTTTTAGCAGGTATAACGCTTTACAACATGTTATAAATGCTAAAATCTGTATCCTCACCCTCCCCAGGGGACATTTTTGCCCCCAGGGATGTTGAAGATAGAAAGTTATGACACGGGCCGTTATTAAAGAAAAAGGGGGTGAGACCACGGCCAAATCAACAGGACCTGGTAAGTATAAGTCCCTGCCCAGTGGACTACTTACAGTGGGAGGGGACTTTATAACTTCATATCTTCAACTTCCATGGGCGCAAAAACATTCCCCAGGGATAGTGAGGATAAATATTTTAGCATAAATATAACGCGTTGTCAAATGTTATATATGCTTAAATCTGCTGCTTGGTTCCCTTTTACTCATCTAATCCACACAATTGAGCTGCGGATAGCTGTAACTGTAATAGCGTTCCCATTGAAGTTAATGGGTTAGAAAATACACAGCAGCACATACGCAGCAAATATGCAGCAAAATACGCCAGGTGGGAACGTACCCTTTAGCTAGTCACAGGCCTCTCACCTCAGCCAAGCCAGAACACCCTGCTCTGTACTGACAAGGGGCAAGCACCCTGAAACAGCTGTCTGCAGATGGGTCTTCTTCCCTTCTGGGGAGAATTCTGGCTTGGCATAAATCACAATCAGTTTCTGAGACTTTGTTACTGGAGCCAGAGCTGATCTTAGGGCATGCTACCTGAGAAGGTGGTGTGATGAGCTGCTTTGTATATTCCTTACCCAGAAAGCCCGCGGAGTGCTAATGGCCTTTTTGAATCTCCGTTCTACACCAGAAGCGGTGCTCCTCCCTAAGGAGAATACTTACTCCTTTTCAGAAAATGTAAAAATGTTAAAAAAATTATTGTATTTAGATCTGCACTCTCTCTGATTTTTCTGTGGATCTGAAGCATTTCTTCAGCAGATTCTGATTTCTGAAATCTGATCCACTATGCTGCTACTGTGATATTCTGTAGATTTTCTGCAGGCTTACTGGGTATATCTTCCCATGTGAACATCCAAGAAACAAAGGAAGGTTTCTATGGAAAACAATACCATCATGTAATTTTTTCTCCTGCTTCTGAACTCTGCATTATATGTTATATTCACATGTATAACTTACATGTATATATATATATATATATATATATATATATATATATATATATATAAAATTTAATTTGCATATATATATATATTAAAGAAGTAATGTTTATATCCCCCCCCCCTTGTCTTTCTCCCACTCTCTGCATCTGCTCCCCTCCTGCCTTCTGTTTCTCTCTGCCAACTTCTGCCTATTTTTCTGCATTTTTAGACATACATTTCATTTTATCCCATTTTTGGTTTAAGATCAAAATGTAACCCTTAAGCTGCCAGACTGACCATATTAAAAAAAAGGTAAAATAGAAACTTGGACATATAGGAAAATATTGCAGATGCTTATGAACAATTTGTTCTTCTAATGTGGCAGTGTGGCATGTTCATTAAAAGAATGCAGCTTGATATATTCACTATTGATAGCTATAGCTAGATAGATACCCAGCATCATTATACAGGGATGTGTGGGAGTGCAGCATGCTATGGGTGAGTGCTCTCTCTCAGACACTGTTTATTGCAGACAGATGATGGTAGAGGAGGGAATAATTGATAGAGCTATGAAATATTAATGAATATCCAAGGGGACAGAGTAGTTGCTACTCACTGCTCACTAACAGTTGCATGTGTGTGATATATATATATATATATATATATATATATATATATATATATATTCATCATCATCATTATACAGTATTCTTCCTATCTATGATACACGTTAGCTGGTGTCAATCGTCAGTATACAGAAATTCACATAGATGTCTGTCCTCCACAGTTGGCAGTCTGCGTGCTGCATGGTGACACACAGACTGTCTGTGTCACATGTCGTGCGAGGCTGGCAGGGACACGGCGTGAATCACATGCATTCGTTTCTTCCAGTGTCACATCCACAGCCTGGGGCTCACAGAAGCCAGGAGTCTGTGGCAGCCAAGCGTACAGCTTGACATACGAGGACAGCCCCATCACCGCTTCTGAATGCACACCCCACATGTGTGTGTCAGTGTATATGTGTGTTTAGTGACACTGCAAGGCAGGGAGGTTATGTATGAATATACTACTTTCCGTGTGTCTTTTTTTTTTTACCCTGCTAATAGGTTTAGGATAACAAGCCCATCATCTTCTGAGTGGTAGGTCACGTAAGGTCAGTCCCCTCTTTGATTATCACTTATTCCTCTGGGTACCCAAGCAGGTGAGAGGTTAGTGGGTAATGTTAATCGCTGTCTCTGCGCACGGTTATTTCGCCTGGTCGGATACACATCTGATTCTGCACGCACAATTAGACCAGCGTGAGAGAGAGAGAGAGAGAAAGAGAGGGAGTTGGGATATGGTAAGAGGATGAGAGGTGGCGGAGAAAAGAAGGGGTAGTTGAGCACAACATATAAATTATTTAATGTTCTATATAGCAGATATGTGGATAATGTTAATATTATTCAACCACTTAATAAAAAAGAAATTGACCATTTTTCATTTCTGATTAAATGGAAGGATTACAGCAGACTCATGTATTTCCCAGATTAATTCTGGTTATTCTATATTTGGTGCATATTGTGCCTAAATGAAGTTGACAGAATCATAGGTTTTACCTAATCGGACCCCTTGTACCCAAATAACCTGCCACATCTAAATCACTATGTTCCTTCTAAAATTTATAAGTCAACGGTTGAAGATTCATCCTCAGATTACCAACTATATGTACCTCAATGAACGTGGCCCCCCACCTCCTTCACAGTAATGGAGCTTGCATTATGCCCAGCAAAAAATTATAATGCCTTATTTGTGCTTAATACTATGCTGTCCCCTTTGTGTCACTACATTGTAAAAAGAAAATCCCCATATCCCCATTTGTTTCCCTGCAAGCTAATAATGTCCTTTTTTGCGCCCTATAGTGCAAAATAATTATACCCACTTTATGCCCCCATGGTAATAACTAGAGATGAGCGAATTTCTGAAAAATTCGATTCGGTCAATTCACCCATTTTTCTGAAAAAATTTGCTTCCGTCCGAATTTATTCATGGCAAATCGCTATTAAAAACAACTATTTCTGGCCTACAGAGAGGCTCAATGGAGTGTAGAACATATTGCCTTGTCCTAAAATGCATAGGGAGTGTGCTGTTTTACTTACATAATACAGTTATTCAGTATGATATGCAGATTACAGGCATTGCTATTGCCTCAGAGCGTCTGGATGTGGCAGATTTTTTATTTAATTTTTATTTAATTTGAATTTATTTTAATTTTTTGATTACCCATTCCGGTGAGCTTCCGCCAGGTGAGATACCACCTGTTCCAGCCCCTGCCTCTCAGCGCCCCCTGACTGTGAAAGTGTGAATGTTTCATTTAGTCAGTTAGGGTTCATTGTTATTGCTCCAAGCTGTTTCATTGGATTCTTGTGATAATTCTGCAGGTAATATGACGTCGACGACCATAGGGACTCAGTCTTGAAAAGATTACATCGATTTTTTTAAATAAAAATTAAAAATGTATATTAGATTCCCAAGTTTAAATGGGCACTCTCATTAAAACTAATTTTTGCTATTGCACTCCTTATGGTAAATAAAAAATATTTCTAATATACTTTGTTTAAAAAAATGAAGTTTTCTATGTTTAATTTGTGCTTAACCCCTTAAGCACTGAGCCCTTTTTCACCTTAAGGACTGAGCCCTTTTTTGCAATTCTGACCACTGTCACTTTATGCATTAATAACTTTAGAAAATTTAGCATTTTTCTAAAATTGTAACTCTCTGCTTGTAAGGAAAATGGATATTCCAAATTTTTTTTTATATTGATTCACAAATACAATATGTCTACTTTATGTTGACATCATAAAGTAGACATGTTTTTACTTTGATGGAAAATTTGATTTTTAACACTAAAATGATGGTGTTACCCTAAAATTTTTCTTTTTCACAAGGGGTAATTGGAGGAAATGAACCCCAAAATTTCAAGCCCAATTTCTCCCGATTAACAAAATGCAGAATATGTGGATGTTAAGTGCTCTGCTGGCGCACTACAGGTCTCAGAACAGAAGGAGCGCCATTAGTCTTTTTGAGAGAGAATTTTGCTGAAATTGAAGTCAGGGGCCATGTGCATTTTCAAACTTCCCATGATGCCAGAACAGCAGAAACCCCCCACATGTGACACCATTTTGGAAACTAGACCCCTCCAGAAACTTAACAAGGGTTACATCTCACAGGTTTTTTGAACAGTGGGCCGTAAAAGTGAAAATTTGATTTTTAACACTAAAATGATGGCGTTACTCCAAATTTTTAATTTTCACATAGTGTAATTGGAGAAAATGGACCCCAAAAATGTTAAGCCCAATTTTTAATCTTTCTGATTAAGAAAATGCCCCATATGTGGATGTTAAGTGCTCTGCCGGCGCACAACAGGTCTCAGAACAGAAGGAGCGCCATTGGTCTTTTGAAGAGAGAATTTTGCTGAAATTGAGTGTAATAAACAGCGCTCCAGCCGGACATACCGGTCATGGGCGCATCTCTCCCCGTATGTTGGCTCCCCGTGGGGCTGGGGTTCGCGTCGCGGGGCGCGCCCGTGTGCGGGTCCCAGCCCATCACTCGCCTCCATCCCCGGCCTCTGTCTCTCAGCTCCGATGCGCGCGCCCATGCCTCCTAGTGTACGTGCCGGAGCTTTGAAATTTGAAGGGCCGGTGCGCCCGTGATTGGTATTAACACCTGCACCATTGTTGTGGGTTTTAGCGCCTCCCCAGTACCCTTGCCGGATCTTTGTTTGCCTTGCGCCTTAGAGAAAGCAGTCTTAGTGTTTCCTTGCCGTGTACCAGACCTTTGTATTCCATGACCTGACCGTGTTTCTAGCCGCCAGCCTATTGACCTTTTGCTACCCTACTGACTACGCTCCTGTGCCGCCTGCCTATTACCTCTAGCCAGCCTGACTACGTCCTGCCTATTCCTTCGGTGCCATGCTTCACCTCAGCCACCTGTGTGGTCGAGTCGTGCCAGGGGTAGCGACTTGGTTGTCGCCTGCTGCAGCAAGTCCAACCCGCTTTACAGCGGGCTCTGGTGAAAACCAGCAGCACCATAGACTCCGCTCCCTGGCACAGCCCACGTCATCTGCCACACAGGTCCAGCGGATCCACTACATCACCCATTCCAGACTACAGTGGAACTACGGATCTACTACTCCCTGGGTACCTGCCATCTGCGGTGATTCTTACATTGAGTCGGGGGTCATGTGCATTTTCAAACCTCCCATGGAGCCAGAACAGCAGAAACCCCCCACATGTCATACCATTTTGGAAACTAGACCCCTCCAGGAACGTAACAAGGGTTACAGTGAGTACTTACACCTCACAGGCTTTTTGAACAGTTGCTGTAAAAGGGAAAAATTAGATTTTTAACACTAAAATTATGGTGTTACTTCAAATTTTTAATTTAGGATTTTTTTTACATTAAAACGCTGGGGTTACCCAATTTTTTACATTTTCACAAGGGGTAATTGGAGAAATTGGGCTACAAATTTTGGAGGGCTTTTTCTCCTGACTATGGAAACACATCCACATATGGGGTAACGTGCTGGGCGGTCGCACAACAAGGCTCAGAAGTCATAGAGGTCTGTTTGCATTTGAGGCCTATGGCATATCAGTAGCTGATGGTTACATACATTCAGAGAAAAATACAAAAATAAAAACCCACATGTGACACCATTACATAAAGTACCCACCCTGAGGAATGGCTATAGGGGTAAAGAGGACATTTTGAATGTACCGGTGTTTCCTAAATTTATTTTCCAGGAGCGGATGAAGGGTAACTTTTGAAAATTGCAACTTTCAACCTATGCTCTGCTTCATCTTTCTGGGAACAACTAACATGTGACTCCGAATTGTCAACTGGAAATACGACAGAGCTCATGAGCTCATGTTTCTTACGGACCTAACAGTTACATACTTTCAGAGCAAAATACAAGAAAGGAACACCCACATGTGAGCTTATTAAAAACAGTACACCCCCTAGGGAAGGTGTATAGGGTGAAGTGGACATTTGGAACAGACTGGTGTACCCTAAATTTATTTTCCAGGAATGGATAAAGTGTAGGGGGGGATGAAAATTGCAATTTTAATACTGATATGCCAATTCCCAGAATGATGACCCAGAGTATAGCCGAAAGTAAAAATTATGCCCGCCCCAAGCCCTATACTCTGAATCATCATTCTGGGAATGTGACGTGTGTGGCCGTCCCTATTCTGTTACCTCAAGTGCGCACCCCGCTCAGGTGGGTAGAGAGCGCTGCGCATTTGAGGCAACTGCAAACCCCCAATGTTGTTGACTCTGTGTCCCATGACCCATTATTTTGAAGTTGAAAAAAGATATCGGGGTACTTGGAAAGAGGTTTTGGGATTTTTTTTTTTTTTTTTGGGGGGGGGGAGGTCTTTTGGTTTTAAAATTTGGAAGACAATGTACTCTATACTGGTACATTGGAGTAATTCTGGGGAATTAAAATTAGGGAAAATTATAAAAAATGTGGTGCTCCATGGAAGTGTGATACTCCCTGAAGCAGTTTTTAATGCAGAGGCCCGGATGATCGGGGCAAGTGTCACACTGGGGGGGGGGGGGGGGTGTCCTTCCGAATCCCCCTCCTGAGACAGACTCTGCATTTTTTCTGGGATCGTCCCTTCTTTCCAGTGTGGGGGACCTCACCTGGAAAGTGTTGTCCGACAGATCTGGGGGCCCACAGTTCCAGAGGTGCTCTGACCCGCTTCTTGGTGGCCACCAAAGGTGAGGGCCTTTAGAACTACTTCTTGAAACTGCAGGAATGTCCCTGTGTTGCCAGTGTACTGGGACAGTACAAAAGAGTTGTACATGGCAACCTGTACTATGTAGACCGCAACTTTTTTGTACCATGTCCATGTTTTCCGCATGGCATCTTATGGCTTGAGGACTTGATCAGAAAGATCAACTCCTCCCATATACTGATTGTAGTCCAGAATACAATCAGGCTTGAGGACCAGTCCCGCGGTACCTCGCACAGGGGTCCCGCCGTTCCCATGAATTGTGGTGAGCATAAGGACATCCCTCTTGTGCTTATACCTGACCAGCAACATGTTTTCATGGGAAAAGGCACAGGACTAACCCCGGGGGATAGGAACGTGTAGGGGATGGGGCGGAAGGCCTCTTTGAATTTCCGGACTGTCCCACAAGCGACCGTGGATCTGGCGGCGAGGGAAGTGAAGAGAGGGATACTCGTATAAAAGTTATCCACGTAAAGGTGGTAAGCTTTATCTAGCAATGGGTGCAAAAGGCCCCAAACAATTTTCCTGCTAACAACCAGAGTGGGGGAACATTCTGGGGATTCAATACGGGAATCTGGTCCCTCATACACCATAAATTTGCAAGTGTACCCTGAGGTACTCTCGCAAAGTCTATACATCTTCATCTCATACCACGCTCTCTTGGTTGGGATGCTGAGTCTCCCCTTAAAGCTGATGAGAGACTCATCAATAGCGACCTCCCGCCCCGGGACATAGGCTTTATCAGCATAATGCATTTCTCCTCTGCTGAAAACGTCCTGCGGGACATTTCCCTACTCTAATGGGGGGTGAAATGTATATATGTGGGGGAAAACTTTATTGATGTGTGTGCTGAGTGTGGTGTGGTGCGATACTACCTCCCTAACCCGCCCTAACCTAACTAACTTACCCGCCCTGCCTAAGAACAAAAATATAAAAATATAAAATAAAGCTAAACAAAAAAAACGTATAAAAAAAAGACTTCTAGCGCAAAAAACCCTGCACCAAAAAAAAAGTGTTTACCTAATCAGTAGTGTGAACACTGATTAGCGCTTGGTGGCGGCAGGGGGCGCAGAAGTCAGTGGGGGGGGTCTGGCCACTCAGCCCAGAACAGTACACAGACCCCCCCACACAAAAAACCTGAAAAAAAATAAAAAAAGATTAAAACCCAAAAAAAGCACCAGCCTGAACCCCCCCAAATAATGGTAATCATTGATAAATCACTGACAGCGGTGGGGCAGGCCGCACAGACAGGTACTGTCCATCCACACAGGACAGGCCTACTACTGGTGGCATGGACCGCCTAAAATAAATTAAAAAAGACGCTTTAATCCTCGAAAAAGCGCCTTCACCACAACGGGACTGATCAGCGGCGGATGGGCTTTAGCTATGGCCGCCCAATCACTGCTGTACTGGGGGGGGGGGGTGGCAACAGTGCCGCCCCCAGTACTGTATGGATGATGATTGGTGGTGTATATTACACTACCGATCATCATCATTATCCAGGTCATCAGGTCACATGAAACCCAGATGATCCGGAACTGCCACAGACCGCCGATTTGTATTTACCAATCCTCAAGATCCCCCTCGGCACACTGCCAGGATGCCTGCTGAATGATTTCAGCAGGCATCCGTCTCCGATCCCTGACCGGCAAGCGACGGGGAACAGAATCGCCAAAAATCGGTGGTCTGAATTGACCAGCGACTTCAGGCATTCGCCAACTTGGGTAAAGTCTATTGTGTTGTCGCAGATGGCTTTGTGGCTTGCTAACCCTATTGGTCCCCCTTTGAGCCCTTGCAACTTTAGTAAAATGGAGTGCACACGCTAGAAAGTCTTTGCTGTGGAGTACACTTGGTGAGGTTTCTGGGGTTGTACCGTGATAGTGTATGCAACAGAAATACTCCAGAACCAGATGTAACTTGCAAACAGGGATAAACTTTACCGAAGACCTCTGTGCAAAATGTAACATTATGTCTCCGCCCCCTTGTGACATCATGCCCCACCTCCTCAATGCAAGTCTATGGGAGGGGCATGATGGGTGCCACACCCCCTCCCATAGACTTGCCTTGAGGGGGTGGGGCATGACGTCACAAGGGGGCAGAGCCATGACGTCACGATACTCCGTCCTCTGCACCGTCTGTTATCAGCCACAGAGCAATCCTCGCTTTGTGCAGCTGAAAAAACGGGGTTGCTGCACAGGGCCGGATCATCATTGGCGCTATGGAGCACCTGCTCCAGGCTCTGTGCCCGCAGGAGATCCCCGTCACACTCGGGACATCCCTTTGTCCAGGGGCGGACTGACCGGCCAGTCCATTTGGCCGTAGTCTAAAGGCCCAGCTGGGTAAAGGGTCCGCTGCAGCTGCTGAGGATTAAGGACACTTGTCCCGGTTCCTCAGTCAGAGAAGTGTTACTTTCAGGTGATGTCTTTCTCTATATAAATATCCCCGCACTGCTCCTGCTCTGGTATCATTAGCAAAGACAGGCAGCAGCGCAGGGATGAAAGCTTCCTGATTGATGGCTCCACCCCCAGCACGGGAGGAGGACGGGCTGACAGGCCTCCCGGGAACACAGAGCGTCCGCTTCATGTGAGGTGAGTGATGTACCTGTGTGCTGCCTCTCTCCCCCCTAAGTATAACCTGTGGCTGGGGTATGTGTATAGTAGCAGCCCAGTGGGGTCACTTTCCCTCCTCCAGTGTCCACAGGTCACCAACAGGTCACATTAGCAGAACAATTTCTGGGAAAATCACGGCAAAAATGGCGTGGTTTTACCGCGATTTTTCAAAAAAAAATTCTGGTAATGTGACCTGTTGGTGACCTGTGGACACTGAAGGAGGGACATTGACCCCACTGGGGCCAACAACATGTGAACATACTGCTTATTTATTTATCATTAACCCCTTAAGAGTACATTCACATGTACAGGATCTGCTGCATATTTTTGCTGAATATTTTGTGCAGCTGACTTTATAACCCATTAGCTTCAATAGGTAGCAAAATCAGCTGCAGAAAATATACAGCAGAACCTGTTCGTGTGAACATACCGTAAGTGCTTATTCACATGGACAGATCCACAGTGTATTCATCTCGCGCATGCGCAGTATACTCACACACATCGCAGCCGCTCCACCTGTTCCCTGAGCTAGGCCGAGAGCAGCCGCAATGTAAAATACGCTGCGGATCCGTCTGTGTAAATGAGCCCTAAGGACACAAGTCATACATGTACGCACAGTTCAGGCTCCCACTTCCACTCCGTCGGTTAATGCCAGACATCATCGATCAGGCTGATGTCCAAATAGGGGTGGGGAAGAGGTGTGGCCAGGGGCCGACTGGGGGCCCTTGCTTTATTTGGTCCCGGGGGCCTGTGTGTTGTCAGTCCGCCCCTGCCTGTGTCCCGAAAAATCTTTTCAGGACACAAGGATGTCCCGGCGGTTACCTCTCTGCGGCGGCCCCCCGTGTTAACTTTAAAAATGCAGGGTCCGGTGGGAGGTAGCGCATGCAGGGACGTCACTGACGTCCCGTGCAAGCGCCCATAGGAGAAAAGCAGAGCTGACCATCGAGGAGGACGCACGAATGGTAAGTTACTAGCGGCATGTCGTCGTCAGTGTTCCGACCACCTCTCCTCCACTCCCGGGACCTACTGCTATGGCCCATAGGCCATAGCAGTAGATCAAGACCCCGGTCCCTGGGGTCCCCGGACCAGAGGGGCGGTGGTCGGAACACTGAAGTGGGGCAGTACACAGACATACAGCCTCCAGCCATGCACTGTATATGGCTGGAGGCTGTATGTCTATGGGGGAACTATACTGCACCTAATGTGGGAAACTATACTGCACTTAATGTGGGGAAACTGTACTGCACCTAATGTGGGGGGAACTATACTGCACCTAATGTAGGGGGAACTATACTGCACCTAATGTGGGGGGGACTATACTGCACCTAATGTGGGGGGAACTATACTGCACCTAATGTGGGGGGAACTATACTGCACCTAATGTGGGGGGAACTATACTGCACCTAATGTGGGGGAACTATACTGCACCTAATGTGGGGGACTATACTGCACCTAATGTGGGGGACTATACTGCACCTAATGTGGGGGAACTATACTGTACCTAATGTGGGGGAACTATACTGCATCTAATGTGGGGGACTATACTGCACCTAATGTGGGGGAACTATACTGAAACCTAATGTGGGGGAACTGTCAGGGGGGGGGCAACATAATGAAGTGCTCCGTCTTTCAGACAGCCTTAATCTGGCCCTGGTGCTGCAGGAGAGATTGCGGGGATCCTCAGTGACGGGATCTCCGCGATCTAACATCTTATCCCCTATCCTTTTGAGGATAAGATGTTTAGCGCCGGAGTGCCCCTTTAAGTGCAGCATGATTTCCTATTGCAGGGCATATGCTAAAGTTGATATTGATTTGATGGCTATGGAGCACTAACTCCCAGCCAGAAGTCCACAAAGACTTAAAGCATACCTGTCATATCACAGGTCTTGCAAAATCTTTAGATGTGTTTTAATGTGTCTAGCTTCTGTAGCTGGCTCACAAATCTCTCTGTTCTAATGCTTACTCATTCTGACATCAACTGTTCAGGAAGGGGCATGTCTGAGGCTTGCCCTCACTCACCATACATTCACTTTCTCCCTGAGTCTGCTGTGTTGTACTAGGTCTTTTCATCCAATCATTGCAGGCTGCTCTGTAACCTCCTCCTCTTTGTTTTCCTTTGCTTCAGATGCTGCCAGACAGGATTATGTTCTGGATATTATGAGGAACTCTAGTGGTCTTTTTTATAAGTCATGATTTCTATAAAAAGGAAATGAACTTTTTTATGAAGTATATTAGAAAGGTAAATGTTTTTCCACAATGTACAATATATAAAAGTTTTTGATTCTTTCAGTGGTCATTAAAGTGTTTGCAAAAGAGACCTT